>NC_045749.1:9112401-9113607 GCF_008692095.1 Etheostoma spectabile | reverse complement strand
CACACACACACACACACACACACACACACACAGAGACACACGCTAAGACACCATAGATTCTTGTTGTTTGGGTTCCCTCATCCCCTGGGGGCTCCTCTTGGCCTGTCAACATAAGGGCTACAAAAGTTCTGTGAACAGACTGACAGCCTATTGCTGGGGGTTGCCCGGCCACCAGTTGAAGGCTGATTAGATTGTATAACATATTCACATAGGAAAATCGTTCATTTTAGATGGGGCGATAGGGAAGTGTCAAGGGTATGTTGTAATCTTGAAAGGTTACATATTTGTTGTCTGAGTTCAGGATCTAATACCTTCTGTTACAGTTTGTGCCTTGAGCAGACCGAACAGGTTCTGCAGTGTGATGAGATGTCATATACAATGCAGCTTTGTAAGGACTGCTTACTACTTTAATGATGTGTTAACAACTCTCAACAAATGTAAAAATACATGTAACAGTTTAAAAAATTCCATAGTGAGGCTAATTATTCAGTATTGGGGCATTTGCATTGATTACTCCAAGTTTAAGGATGAAAGTAGGAGTTATTATTTCATTATTGACTGATGTATTGTAACCCTGCCAATGATAAATAGTAGTGATAATAATAAAATAATGTATAAGTAGAGCTTAAAGAGATTAATATTGCAGTACATTTATAACAAAGAAGTAGGCTAACTGCAGTTAATTAATATTAATTAACATAATTAATATTAATTAATGAATTAACTATATTTAAGGATACCTCTTTAGTTAAATATATAGCAGCTACACTAAGAACAAGTTATATTCAAAAAATCTACTGTTATATATGAATATAAATTTACTGCAGTTGCAGATAAAATACACTTCACTGAGTGCATTTTATAATTTAAATGAAATAAAACACTTGGCCTGTAAACTCTAACTCATATTTATTTCTAATATTCATTTTACAGCATGCAGCTGCAGTATAAAATTTTAACACAAACAATACTATATTATTCTCCTATAATCTGCTCTCTGATTCAAACAAGTTATTTTCAGTGTAACTGACAAATGGGAGATATCCATATATGAGTGTAGCTGTTACTAATTTTTACTATTTACTGAAAAGTGCCATCGGGACAATGTTTTATGAGTAATTTTGTTCAAAGCTACACTATGCCAAGTTAAATGTGTCTGGTTTACCTAGTGTGTGTGTGTGTTTGTGTGTGTGTGTGTGTGTGTGT
>NC_045749.1:9111109-9112391 GCF_008692095.1 Etheostoma spectabile | reverse complement strand
GTGTGTGTGTGTGTGTGTGTGTGTCTGTGCGTGTGCGTGTTTGTGTGTGTGTGTGTGTGTGGTCTTGTGTCTTTGTGTGCTAACGTGTGTGTGTTGACTGTTTATTACATTAATGCCATGCCACCCCTTGTTTATCTAGACAGATGAATCATGACTTAATTGGCTGTAATGAGCTCAGTTGTTTTTTTTATTTCTGGCAATGTGAACGAGTGGAGTTCTGGGAGTTTCAGAACAGAGTAGTCTGAGTTGAAAAATCCTGTTGATGTTTTTAATTTAAATGCTGCAGGATTTTTATCATGTAGAAGGGCAGCTATGCATTTTTCCTCCTTAAATTTGTACAATAAGATCTTACATCTTCATATATTAATCTGAAAATCTGCCATATAAACCAAGAGACAAATGTCAATTCCGCCCCATGATTTTGGTCTGCTGTGACCTTTCCTGTTGTCGGCTGAGAGTCAGAGGAGCAGTGATGAGTCAGGAAGGAGGATGGAGGGATGGGGAGTGTTGCTCCTCCTCCAGACAGTCTGCCTCCACTCTGTGAACATGAAGCGGTGCGGTCGGCTAATGTGGCCGGGGAGAGAGCAGCGGAGCTAAGATGTCATGTCTGTCTGTTGGATAACAATTAAATGTGGCACCTCAAGCAGATCAATTTGACTTTGAGGCTTCAGGTTTTAACTCCTCACTCATCTCTCACTTCTTTATTTTCTCTCTGGCTCTCTTTCTCTCTGCTGCAGGTTTTTTTGATTCACATCTATAGCCTTGAATGCACCACATGCTTATCACTTGTTTTCCCTTGTCTTCCCCTTTCATGTTAGCTGTCTATTTGAAAATTGACAGACAGCTGAAAAGTCAGAACTTTAAACATTTTCAGATTCAGAATAGAAACAGAGCTAAAAAAGCAGAAAACGGCACACGCGCCAGACAGACTCCTACTCCAGGACGGAGACGAGCGACGCTGCGGGGAAACACAACACCAGCACAAAACAGCACTTGAAATATCAACGCTCCAGCCTTCTAATTAAAGCCAAGACTAATGGGTCCTAATTGCATCGCTAAAATGTACCAGTTCTCTTCTCTCTAGTGTAACTTGACTACACTTTGCCCCGTATGGATTAATGGGGACCGGAGCTGCAAACTAAAAAGCAGTTAATTTATCGGAAGATCTGTTAGGGAAGATGAAAAGGGGGAAGGAGGAGAAAAACAGCAGTAGAGGGGATTGGTAGACAGAGAAATAAGTACATTATCAGCCTTTTGTTATTGAAAATGCATTTCATATCTG
>NC_045749.1:9107279-9111099 GCF_008692095.1 Etheostoma spectabile | reverse complement strand
TTTGCATTTGGATTAAGCTTGTTAATTTGACTCACTATTCACATTGCCCAGCACCCAAACCAGTTTACAGTTTAATAAAGGAAGACAGGCTTACAGGACAACAGTTATACTTGTGCTTTTAATTATATAACGAGAGTGGTTACTTAGTGGAGAGAAAGGGGAGACAAGGGGCTGGGGAAATGGTAGAAAAGGAGGGGAGAAGAGGGACTTGTTGATAGTGTAGCTATGATGCCTGGCTTTAAAATGTCTCTGTCCCTTTGTGTGGTTTCTTTTGTTTATCAAGGGAAAAAGAAAAAAAGGCTGGAGCCATTTTCTGTGGTGAGCGAGACAAAATGTACGCAATAAGACTACAATGTATGTGTTTAAATTATTCTTTCTCCCAGGTGGAAAACCATTAAGCTTGGTGCACCAATCTGTTTTGTTTTTTCTCTGTCTCTCCCGCATCCTGATCTTTCTTTGTTATTGGTTTACTCTTCATAATAGCTTTTTATGAAATCTTGCTATTAATCCATTAGAGGGTGATATTCGTTTGGGGTAATTTCAGTGCACATTTCAGGCATAGGAGGCATGAACAAGAAGCTTCTGCACTGCATTTAAACTAATTTGCCTTCAATTCTGATGTGATACTCATTACAATTTAAATAACATATTTAGGTGAAGAACTGGTAAAAAAAAAAAAAGGTAATCTTCACTGTGTTCTGCAAAAACAATTTTTGGGCCATTTTTAAACGCCATAACTCAAGAAAAGATTGTCACCACATTTCACAATTGTTAGATACAGAATGGTGACACTAATATTGGGTGCCCACCTTAAACTGTAGTGATTGTAGAGCTCCTCTGTGCTGCAGGGTCAAAGATGTGTGAGAAGTATCAACGTTTTAGAATGTGTAACTTCTTTGCATCAACATCTATATTTGAAGCATTGTCTTCTAACTACTTTGTTGTATCAGATTTAGCTTTTTGGCCAATCATGTGAACACATAAAAGCAATTTGAATCTGTGTTTTGTGTGAAAGCTGATAGACAAGATGCTGAACAGAATAAGGTCAAGGGGAGAATCAGAACGAAAACAAACTGTTGGTGTAAATGCGGAACATGGCAACCTATGCCGACAAAAACGGAGTGCCTTTGTTGTAGTGAATGGGATCAGGTATTGCCTTCGATGGCTAGATGGCAATGAAAATATTTGCGTCACAACCACGGAGGATTTCTCTGCCCAAAAACACCCAACAGTTGTTGATTTGTTTTTGATTTTTTCCCGTTTTACCCGGTATGTATACGCTTAGAAGATAGCTGTGTGTCATTTGTACACACTTTGACTGTACAAATCACATCATGTAATTAGGAAAAGTTTGTCTTTATTTTGTCACTTATTAGGAGCAGTAGGCTAGATGGAGCCGGTTACCTACAGGATCTGTGCTAAGCTAGGCTAGCGGTGGGTGCGTCAGAGTTACGACACCACGGAGATGAGAAGGGTATGTATGACTTTATCTAACTCCTGGGAATACGGTGAATAAGCTAAAGTCACAATAAGTTGGCGTGGTCCTTTAATACTCCCGGGACACAAACACCCATTTTGAAAGCCCACCGTTTTAATCCCATACATCCACCCCAACCTCCTCCCTACGCGGATCTTAGCGCTCTTATACTGCGGCAGCCAGTGTGGTGCATAAAGTAATAAATACGTAGAATACACAGACACTACCTTAGCACCACGGACAGCGTCATGTATTTATGCATACACAGCACAGTTGTGCTACTGATGTTTCAGAGCCAGGGTCAGGCCATAGATTCTAACTTGTACAAACCTCAGTCAGATAAAGGATTAATGAGTCAGGAAGACTAGACTGACATGTTTAACTAAACACCCCCTCTGCCCCTGCACTCTCTCTGTTATTAGAAAACTGAGAAGGGAATGGCAGGTTAGGGGCGTGTATTTTGGTCATTTTGCTTACAAGGGTGATGCCTCGCAAGTCATCCATTCATATATTCTATGAGACTGAACAGACATGGATGTAAATTGCAACTTAACTGGTTGGTGAAGGCATACAATCGTTGTTGTGTTGTGTTGTGTAAGTCTGCTGCTATATTCATGTTCTGAATGACGAGTAATGTCCCTTTAAGATTTACTTTGTCTAGTAACTGCTTGGTTAAGGTTATATGCTTGAAAACAACACCACTGACTATTACCAACGGAGGACACGGAGTAAGGGAAGAGGACACGGAGTGAGCACTGATCTACTGGGATCGAAGTCCAAGTTTTTTTGGCCCATCTAACCACCCTTACTTACTTCCTCTGTAGATTGTGTGGCTCTATAACAACACTCTACTACTTCCTCCTTTGATTGTGATGGACAACATTTAAAATTTCTACAGGGCTTTGTCACTTGAATGTATGTCGTTTTGGGGGCATTTCTTTAAACAACTGATGCTGTCATTTTTCTTGGAATGACAGTTTCCTTTGGTAAGAAATATTACGTGCAGTTTCACACTGAATGCAGCAGCTCGTCCCCAATATATGGACAAAATCAAGCAAGATACCTGGAGTAACAGAAAGTCACTACTGTACTGTATGTTGTGCTAATTTGCAAATATTTATGAGTGATTTGCACAAAGGATTTCTGATAAGATGGCAATAAAAGCTACATGCAGTCAAACAATTTACAACACCGAAATTATATTTACACATCAGCTGCTTTCTTACCGTTACTGTACACTAAGTGTACGTTTACTTTGACCAGTATTAAAACCAGGTGCTATACTGTAGATTAGAACATAATCAAAGAAATATATTGTTAACCAATTAAATGCTTTGGACAGTATTCCGTTTTTGTTTTGTTTTTGAATGCACTTCCATTTCCATTACAAACCAATAGACAATAGGCACACATGAGAATGAGAATTTGGTAGCTTGTAATTAAATGGTTGCTGTTTAACCTATTTAATCAATTTATTAGCTTATAACGTCTTGGTTGTTGACCGATTCTCTCCCATGCAATTGAAAGCCACAAGTTCTTCTATTCCGTCCGCACATTTAACAAGCCGAAGGTAAAAAAGCCATGTTTTGTTGGTAGAGGTGGAAAAAGAACAAATTACTCATGTTTTGTAATAAAAATAGAATTCAAAGAAAGGTTTTAATAATGCTTTAAGAATTTCATTCTACAACAATAACCATATTATTTCTGCATGCAATTTTGGCACTGGCACAGCCTTGGCTGCACTACCAATTGTTGATGAAAAAGTAAAGAAAATGGAGAAGAAATGCCTGGAAATGATGGCTAAATATACACTTCATAACTTTATGTGCACATGCTTACCTAACTACAACAAACATTAAACATGATGTGCCTACTATACTGTATTATATCACTAGCATTGCAATCGGTAAATGTTTATTTTTCACTTTAAGCTGCTAACATCCTAATTTTTTTATTATGATTTAAATTCTTTGACATACAGTAAATGGGAAGTTACAGAATGGCTGTATCTCCAGTATCCAGAGTATCTCCAGCTGTGATTCTAGTCAATTGACAGTTTGACTCTGCCCTTCTGCCTGACTAAACCTTTTATCTTTAATTGTGCTCACATCGGACTTCCAATTAGACCAATTTTGCCCTTAGCAATAGCTCGATTTGGCTAATTGGTTTCAGCATTTTTTTCCAATTGTAAGGTATTGATTACAGGAGGTCATCTCTGTCTCACAAATACGAGTCTGCCTCGCTTTTGTTTGGAAACTTGTAAAGCTCTCACCAATTCAGATTTGTGAGAGAACAGTAGTTCTACTCATTAGCCTACAGACCAGCTGGAAAGTGATTTGCAAA
>NC_045749.1:9102179-9107269 GCF_008692095.1 Etheostoma spectabile | reverse complement strand
CACACACACACACACACACACACACAAAGCCACATCATGGTCACATAAGAGCGTGAACGGCACAAACCTACACATGATTAAATCTCTCATGCTCTTTGTGCTTAGAGCAATCTCTTCTTTTTTAATTAAACAGTCCAGTACAATGTACAACCTGGATGGGAAGAGCTGCACTTTTAACGTCCGTTGATTTCAGGCCTGTGGTTGTTATAGGGAGACCAATAGCAAATAAAGGGAGAATCAATGGGGCTTCATTAAAAGCAGCAGGCAGTCTTTTGCCTGGACACGGCTTAATTACAGTTTTCTTTAATTGGGGGAACTAAAGGGAGTGAAGCGGAGTGAATGGAGGGTATTAGCATATCTATCACCGGGAGAGGCCACAAGGTCCTGTCCAACCTGAGGCTGTACACCTCACCTCTAACTCTTCAGATCACCACACACATAACCACACACAAAATTGTATCTTTTTTGTCTTTTCTCTTTGATATCTCACAGTAAAGACATGTGCATGCACATTGACTTTTTACTGGTATCTGATGCACATACTTATAGGAATGAGGTAGTATTTCAGAAAACAGAGACCGAAACAATGCATTTAAAATATATTTACAGGCAACTGGTACTGTACATCATGAAAATAGAAGCACTTTTTTATCATTTTTTTTTATGCAACCATCTTTACAGTGGTACATTTACCATGACAATAGAGGTGGCAAGGAGCCATTTAGGGGTTGTGGCATATCACATTAGTCACCTGCTAAATATCTAAAACTGTTGCCTTGCTTAACACTATAAAGAAATGGTTGGCTTTGAATAATTCTTGCATACTAAAAGCTCCTTAGCCAAAGCTGTCAAACCCATGAAACTTTGTTGTTGCATGTCTAGCTGTGAAAAATGCAGTGTGTTGCTATGTATCCAAATATAATTATCTTTCTTTTGAGCTGCTGGAATTTTCCCAGTGTGGGATTAATAAAGTCTATTTTTTCTTATCTTATATTATTTATCTTACCTTTAAATTCTTCCCAGAACACGTTTTAAAACCAGAGGTGATCTTACCTTTTCTGTGGTGGCTCCAAGGCGCTGGAACGCTTTTCCTTTAGCCGTGAGAGCCTTGGATTCTGTGGAAACTTTAAAAAAACACCTGAAGACACATCTTTTACACATCTTTAACTAGCAATATGGTTTAGTATTTTATGTTGTTTTTAGTTGTTTTACTGTAAAGCACTTTGTAACCGCTCTTGTCTGTGAAAGGTGCTATACAAAGTTTACTTGCTTAGTGTGGTTTCAAGGCTAGCTACAAAAAATGGAGACAACCTGCTGAAAACAATCTTGCGTTAAAGTTTAATTTTGGAAAAGCTACACATTTTTTAATCAAAATATCAGTATAATTTTCATTATGTTATTAAACCTGTCAGTGCCTGACCTATTTTTCTTACCTGCCTTGTTATCCACCTACAGTATTACTTTGCCATCTGTGCTGTCTGACTGACATGACTGACTAAATGCACTGAGGTAGCTTATTCTTTCTTCCATTTTATGGAAGCTGGCAACAAGAGTTAAGGTGCATTACCGCCACCTAAAACTGATCTGTTAGGTAACTTTTAGAGAAACCCATTGACAGAAAAAGGGAAACCCATGCATGTTCTGATGTTAGCAAGTTCTCATATCACTTCATTTAGGACTAGTTCTCTACAACTATCAAGAAGAAACTTTTTAGTCATGGTTTGAACTATTAAGAAAAAGAAAAGTGGAAATATATATAATATATACATTGTCAAAGATGTGTGTAAGTTAAACATCCCCTGATGACATGAGAGCATTGGCCCATTACTTAAATGCCCTCAAGTTTGAGAATGAAAAAGTGAAAGCTAGTTGGACAGTCATAGCTATATCAGATTAGCATAAACAATATAAGAACCATTTGGGATGGCATATATACATTTAAATTAAACAGCAAAAAACTACATTCATGAACACAGTTAGCAACAGGAAAATCTTGTTTAAATAGCTACTACTGGACCACAGCCTTAAAAATCATAACTAATATTGATAAGCAGTAGCATGATGGTGTTAGACCAACCCATTCTCACTCTGAACCCTAAAATATGGACGTTTGGGCAGTGGCTGTCTGCGTCTGATGGGACAAAAAAGGCACCCTTCGGCATGTGTGTAAAACTTAGAGGGGAGAGCAGCATCTAGGGTTTAGCGAGTAGTATGTAGAAGGAAAAGTCTGCATAGGGAGGTTGGTTGGGGTGGTGGATGTGTCAAACAGAGGACTATCACCCAGGAGAGCAGGGTTTGTGTCCCGCGTGTGTCCTTAACCGTCCAGTTATTGCCGCGTGTCAGGGAAGCCACTTTCTTCTTTAACCGGCCCAATATTCCCGCATGTTACGGAACTGTAAGCCCACCCACAACCTTTCCCTAAACCCAACCGTCCCTTTGCTGGGAGTTACAGAACCGTAAGTTCACCCACAAGTTTTTCCTTTACCTAACAGCGTCAAAAGGGACCCCAATAGTGTTATGTGATGCTAATGAGACGACCAAGCGTGTGTCAAGGGCTGAATCTCATTTCTCTATCTTACCCTTACCCCTTACCCCTTCCCCTAGGTTTTGAGCGTTCACGTGAGAGTAAGTGCTGTCCCAATAGTCTTTTTGACCTAGGGCTAGGGGTAGACGAAGGGGTGTACACACTTTGGAACCAAGTGAGGACGCAAGCTTACTTGAAAGCAAGGGTTTTAGCAAGGGTTTTTTGCGCAACAAGCAACAATGGCTGCCGCATTGAGCAGAAAGACCCATAAATGTAAGTACTTTTTGACTTAAATAATTGATTTAAAAATTACGACAGTCTTGTTTTGTGCTTTATACAGTCCTGCACATATATACTTGCAACCATGTTCTTAATTGAAACTTTTTAAATATCACTAGCTTAACATAGGCAGTATAGTTTTTTATCTAAAGGCAGAACTAGGCTAGCTGTTTCCAATCTTTGTGCTATATTAACCAGCTGCTTGCTACAGCTACATACTTATGGTACAGATATGAGAATAGTTTTGATCATCTCGTCTAACACTCATATGAAGACAAATATGCCTATGTCTCCCAAAATGTGCAGCTATTTTTTTAGGGTGCTGACCGTGGGCCGCAGCATCTCCAGTTCATGTCCAAATCCTTATTTCCTGTAAAATTCCCCCCAAATTTGGAAAAATCATTTGAATTTTCTTTTTGGACAAATGTATATAAATAACTAATGAATGTCTACTGGCTAATCTGAGGGATGTGAGGGTAGAGCAGGTTTTTTCCCAAAATGAAACAGAATAATATCAATCTTTCACAGTTTCCAACAGTACAACAAAAAAAAGACCAATATTGTGGTATTCACTTTATAAGGTTAAAATTAACTGTGACACTTTATTCTGAACCCACAGCTATAAGCTTTTCTTTTTCTTTGCTGGTGAACTATATTGGCAAGCAAAGATCCTTGTTTCCTTCTGCATAGATTTAGTTCACCTATGTTGTTTTTAATAAAATGTCCCTTTTTGTAGTCTAGTGCCACTGTGTTGTACTGTGCCACTAAGGGTAGACAATAAAAAATGTCTTGTTGCAAAAAAACGTCAATGAAGCACTTGATGGGTGTCATACCAAGTGAACCATTTTGATGACTTGTGTATTATTTGTTGAAGTGACAAAATATGAGACACTAAAAACATAATAAAATGAATCCATTGGGGTATCATCTGTGTGTGGATTTGAACCCTCTCCATCCTAGCTCTGCCTTTGACAATGACTGATAGCCAGCCGGGATCAAACCATCCTCAGCAGTGCTTCAGTGACAGGTGAGCGGAGACAGTTTGAGTCCCATTCTCCCCCTCAGCAGTTAATAACAATTTGAAAAAGGGTTCAGGGTTAATAACACAATCATTACCTGGATGAGGATAGGAGACAGCTGTAAGCATGTATGCAGATGGACGGCCATCATTAGTCCTTGTCAAACTAGCTGAATAGGCGTGATGTGAAAGAGCACTTCAGGTTTTAGTCATGAATGGATAACAGCTGAGAAAGATCCGACATTCAGCTTGTTTTGAGATCAGTTTAATCGCACAATAGAGAGTGTTATTTTTTGTTCTTATCTGCAGAAAGTCAAACCAGGATCTGTTTTTATGACGTTTCATCCATCAGAAAAAATTTAGATAAAAATGGTTTAGTACATGTTGTGTAGCTTCATGTGACAACAGACATGACCGAGTGAGCACACTGCGAGGTCCTTCATTATTGAAAAGATTGATTTGTAATTTGTAGTGTTCCCATCTGTCCTGGTTACGCAAAATTATGGCTAAACCAGTTAGTAAACACTTTGCCCCATTGTCTGTTGTTTTGATAATCACCCATAATAGCATCCAGCATCAGTATGGTCTTTAAACCTGATTTAAGAGTTAATGGAATAAGAGGGAGAGGCAGTCAGTATATGCACTGGGCCTAATGTCATTAGAAATGTTTGCGGAGGCTAAATTAAATCAGTCGTAAATTGTGCTCTCAAGTAAGCCAGAAAAACCCTGCCTCGTCGAGGAGAGGAGGGGGCGGCGGGGATTCATATTTTAACCTTGCGTAGAAAATGCACTTAAACAGATTAAAATAAAATAGGGACCGTGTGGATGGATGGGAATGGTAATTGCTGGTGCTTTAATGGTTTCCTGTTAGCCAAGTCGGGCTGAAGGCAGAGCTATTTTAAAGTTGGAAACGGTGATTGAGGTCATAACTTTGCAAATCTGGTGATTAAGCCAAAGGATGCATGTCACCAAACAGCATGTTACATATCTAATGGGGCTTTTGCTGAAAACCGATGTTTGTGGAGAGACTTTCAGGTCTCTACATGCTATGTCGTGTTGCAGAGCAGGTGTGGGTTGCAGTGGATGGCTTTTGACCAAACAATGCAATAGAATGTGGACTGAGAGTGAAATAGCCTGCCAAAATGTATAAATCTGTGCGTGTGTGTGCACCTGTGTGCACCAAGCGTGCATAAAGCCCACCCCATGTGTGTGTGTGTGTGTTTGTGTGTGTGTGTGTGTGTGTGTATGTGTGTGTGGGTGTGTGTGTGT
>NC_045749.1:9098443-9102169 GCF_008692095.1 Etheostoma spectabile | reverse complement strand
TGTGTGTGTGTGTGTGTGTGTGTGTGTGTGTATGTGTGTGTTCATGTGCGTGTGTGTGTGTGTATGTGTGTGTTCATGTGCGTGTGTGTGTGTGTCTCATTCAGTTTCCTTAATGCTGTCAGTGCAGGCACACTGTTTGTCTGGTTGCATCAGGTAGCTCATCACACAATGTAGCCCAGACGGTAATGATAGCTGTAAATACTCTGGGAATTCCCAAACCTGGATTAAATTAAGACGGTGTCTTTCCCAAAATCTGACAAAAGGCTGGGAGGAAAAAAACACAGTGTCCATATCATGCAGTATAATGTGGTTATATATCATACATGATGATATTATAATGATAAATTTCTGTAGATAAATGATTTCTGGGCACTGCTGTGTGACGTCTCTCCCTTTTCTGTAACATTACCTGCAGATTTCTACCCTGATGCACTGATTTTGAACTTTAATGTTACACCACCTTAGATGTTATAATACACTGACTTCATAACACACATGAACACATTTCCTTCCTTGAACTCTATGCTTCTAAGCCCTTGCTGGTGTGGCTTTACCTTTCTAACCTGGGTTCACTTGTAACTCAGCACTGTTGGCTCCAGGTAAAACTGCGGCCCCATGCATGCTCATGTTCAGCTTTTGTGTAAATTAACAAGGAAAAGGCTGTGTGGATTGAATGGCAAACATGCAGGTGATGACACATCCCCCTGCGCACATAAAGTATGTGTCATTACTCAATGTCGGTGATATTGCTCTCCAATCTGTGGATACTTGACTGAGATGTTGTCATGACATGCACAGCTTTTTAACAGTCAATCAAACCAGGAATCAAGCTGTTAAATCATTAATTCAGCAATCCAAAGATACATTTGTATGGGTGTGGAGGATGAAAATAATGGCAAACATTACCTACACATGAAACTCTAAAAGCATAGGTTCAGTTTCAGGTCCCGACTTCTTATCGCCATATCTCCAAAGAACATTGTATTGTCCATTGGTACAATTGAAACTAAATTAAGAGAATAATAAAGTGACAACGCTGTCCAAAAAAATACCCTTAAACTGGGAAGCATCTTTCTTTCAACAAAAAACCTTTTTAGTTGATTGCAACAGAATAGTTCATAACACTTTCTTCCTTCCTACAGTAAACGCCATCATGCGTTTTACTAATCCGAACCTGTGAACTCTTTATAGAAAGTTAAGAAGACCTCTTGGATGTTCACTGTCGCTCTGTAAACTGAAACCTAGTCTTGGTTGTCAGGGTGCCAGAGGTTGATGTCACTAAGTAGCACAGGGTGACAGGGACAGAGAGTACAAGTGTTGAAAAAGCAGGACAGGAGCATGTGTAGAATCACCTGTGTTCCCTTTGTGTTTTATGCTGCAGGGCACATAGCTCACTGGGTCACAAGTGTGAGCTAAAACTCTTTTGTGTGATGTCTGCGCCCCGAGGGTCCCCAGCTCCTGGCGGGGAAAGATATCTCAATGTGCTTTTTTTTCCTTAACACTTTATTTTACCTCCACATTGCCTCTGGTCTGGGTACAAAACACTGGAGTGATCTTTGTGACCCTGTAGGGATCATTCTGTTGAGATTGTAGGCCTACGTTTTTCTTATTTTCAACAAATCTCATAAAAGACCCAAACCAACAATGAATTGATCCTGCTAACAAGTATTTCCTGTGTAGCCAAAGCCTGGTGAAGCTTTCGCCTCTGTTCAAAACACCTCCATTGTTGACCAAAAACATATCAGTGAGCCACACCGGTGCACTGAGTAACATGTCTCTTTATTACGGTGAATGATCACACAATACTCAATAGTGCACCAAGTCTGCAGATGAAAATAGTTCCCAACAAATATACTAGTTACTCCTGTTTGAGTACCGTTTTCTAAGAACCACAGTGCCCAGCTGTTTAAGGAAATTATTTGGCCTTTTTTTAATGGAAATTTATATACTGTATACATATATATATTTGTGACCAATTATTTAAGATTTTTAACTTTGGTGTGAACAAATGGGGTTTAGGCTGACAGTCACAGAAAGGCTAGAGATTTGGGAAATTACTAAGAATTGATTACACATGATTGCTTTCAGTCTCTTCATAGGATTAGTCGTCAATGAGAAAAATTTCACCTTATCCTTTACTGTTGTCTTTTTGTGTCAACAGGGTTTTGGGTTTGTAGTGAAGTCTAACACAGTTATTAAAGTTATTCTTAAATCTCGTTGCACAGGTACTGCACTTGTGTATAATGAAAATAAAGGCATTCTATTCTATTCTAAAGCATTTCTTTTTAGTGTTGTAAAAAATCATCTGCACATCCGCACAGGAAGTGCAGCAACAGCAGCTTGTCCAGAATAAAGATTAGTTAGCATTTGTTGCCACAGAGTTGCCACAACTGAACAAATAAAACAAAAAAGACTCAAACTACATGATTAAAAATCTAATATGAAGACATCATTGTAGTGAACACTGTTTATTTGTCAACCAATCTGTGGGACATGTTGCATCAAAAACTATGAATGTTTATTCCCGCAAACTTTGCCAAAATCCAAAAAAAATTAAAGACTCAAGAATGATTACAGAAAATGTGCACTTTAACATGAGGAATAGAAAGAGTGTGTCTTGGAGAAAAGACTTTTAACAGAGCACAACAGAAGAAATTTGACTCCATAGTATGCAAACATCTGTCTGCATCTAGACTGCTCGGTGAGGAAGAAGCAGATGTTCTTTCCTATGGAACTCCTGTGCCATTAGTTGACTATCGGACGGCCTTCTGCTTTCACCTCTTACACTTGGTAATTATGATGGCTCACGCTTCACAAACACCTTATTTAATAACAGCAGTCCAAGCTGGGATTGAAGGCATGGGGAAATCCACAGGTAAGAGTAGTCGGCCATCTAGTTCATGCCCCTTGGAAGCGACCAAGACAATGTTTAGGCACACAGTCAACAACTCCTGTCCTTGCTTATCTTAAGAATGTAAACCTCTATGAGCAAGTGCTTCATCTGTAATTATATTGTGAGTTGGCCAGTTGTCTCAAAGTGTCTGATTAATCTAATGTAATGCAAAACCAGCTTTGTCTGCGACACCAAATACTTGTGTTAACGCAGGCGTCTCTACTGTTGGCCTGCACTGTGCGGAATTCGCTGGCAGACAGGATGGCTAGACCACACCAAAAACTGCCAGTTACATTCTTTGCATGATTCAGACGTATCTCTTTCCACCCATTGGGACCGACTTGAGAGGTCTGATCAAAAGAGCTGTCATCCTGAGTAGCTGAGATTTGGATGTGAGGTTGAAGGAAGAGGAACGGCAAACTTGTTGTATTGTTGTGTGTTATTATTTCCATTTGTTGGAGAAAAGAGAGATGAATGGAGGGATAAATGGATGACAGGTCGGTGGTAGGGAGGAGGAAATTCCCTTGTCTGGATGGAATTGGATGGCGAGCTTGGAGCAAGGGATGGGGGGCACCTGATGTAGAGGGTGCTGTCAGTCCCAAGACAGCGGGGTCTTTGTCTTCTCAATAATCACTTGCTGTACCTCTTCTTTCCATTCTTTATCTCCACACTGCCATTCTGCCTTTACTTTTCCAATTCTCTCTGAAACTTTGGCTCATAGGGCAATTGTCTTCAATTGAATTGAATTCAATTACATTTTATTTATAGTATCAATTCATATCAAGAGTTATCTTGAGACACTTTACAGATAGAGTAGGTCTAGACCACACTCT
>NC_045749.1:9098135-9098433 GCF_008692095.1 Etheostoma spectabile | reverse complement strand
TAATTTGCAAGGACCCAACAGTTCTAGTAGTTCCCTCCAGAGTAAGCAACTGTGCGACAGTGGTGAGGAAAAACTCTCTTTTAGGAAGAAACCTTGAACAGACTCAAACTCTTTGTAGGCGGTGTCTGATGGGCCAGTAGGGGTTGAAATGAACAGAGGCAATAATAGTCAAAAAAGTAAAAAATAATGGAACAGTGACTAAAAATAGAAGTTTGTAGTAGTTCATGGCATAGCAGGGCACTGCACCGCCGAGCGTAACAGGATGCAACAGGGCATCGCAGGACATGTAGCAGGACCA
>NC_045749.1:9097363-9098125 GCF_008692095.1 Etheostoma spectabile | reverse complement strand
TGCAACCATGATTTTGGAGCCTCCCTGATCCATTGGAACATGCTGTGGGAAAAAGAACATAAGGACTCCGGGGAATGACTCCCCAGTGCTAGGTTAGTAACAGGCATTTTTGGTACATGGATGTACACAAATGGAAAGATAAAGGAGAGAGGAGCTCAGTGTGTCAAAGGAAGTCCCCCGGCAGTCTATAACTATTACAGCATTACTAGGAGAGACAGGGTAAGTAGAGAAGGCCGGTCAAGCTGTACTGCCCTGCGTCTCTCTAGTTTTATTATATTATTGATTATATAGTAGATGAATCTGACGACTATGAAGAGAAGCAGGTGGGCTGGGTTGGGCGGACGCTGCAACTCATCACTCCCTACTATAAGCTTTATCAAAAAGGGAGAGATTTAACTTTACTCTTAAATGTGGTGGCGGTGTCTCCCTCCCAAACCCAGACCAGAAGCTGATTCCACAGGAGAGGAGCCTGAAAGCTGAAGGCTCTGGCTCATTTATGCATGCTTGAAGTTTAGCTAACCGACTGGATTTGTCTGGCTTGATTGATAGATATAATTGGGTGTTTTCTAATAATGTATGCCTTGCATATATAAGGAGAATGGAATTGGTCCAAACACTGAGCCTTGTGGAACGCCATGGCTAACGTTAGCATACTTGGAGGATTTATTGTTAACATTAACAAATTGAGATTGATCGGATAAATATGACTTAAACCAGCTTAGTGAAATTCCTTTAATGCCAACTAAATGTTCCAGTCTCTGT
>NC_045749.1:9096709-9097353 GCF_008692095.1 Etheostoma spectabile | reverse complement strand
ATGGTCAATGGTGTCAAATGCAGCACTAAGATCTGATAAAACAAGTACAGAGACAAGTCCTTTGTCTGTAGCAGGTCAGTAGTGATTTTCACCAGTGCCATCTCTGTGCTATGATGCTTTCTAAATCCTGACTAAAAGTCCTCAAGTAAACTATTGCTATGTAGAAAATCACACAAATTATCGACTGCCTTCTCAAGGTAGGTAGGAGACAAAAGGAAGATTAGACATAGGTCTATGCTTTGCTAAGACCTCAGGTTCGAGGGAGGGTTTTTTCAGGAGAGGTTTTATCACAGCTACTTTAAATGATTTGAGGAAATTAACCTGATAATAGAGACATATTGATTATATTTAGTAATGGAGTGTTTACCACAGGTAACACTTCTTTAAGTAGCCTCGTTGGGATGAGGTCTAAGAGACAGGTAGATGGCTTAGCTGAAGAGACCTCGAAGAGACTATAGACTAGAGTCTATAGGATAGAAGCAGTCTAAGCATTTGTCATTCTTTCTAGTGCTGCTGCGTTTAAAGGTGAGCCTTTTATCATTAGAGAAGCTCATAAAGTCGTCATTACTCAGAGCTATAGGAATAGATGGCTTAACAGAGCTGTGACTATCTGTCAGCCTGGCTACAGTGCTGAAAAGAAACCT
>NC_045749.1:9096442-9096699 GCF_008692095.1 Etheostoma spectabile | reverse complement strand
TTGTTCTTATTTTCTTCTATTAATGATGAGTAATAGTCTGATCTAGCATTTCTGAAGGCCTTCCTATACATTTTCAGACTGTCTTGCCAATCTCAACGAGATTCTTCCAGTTCTTCCAGTTTTTTACTTTCGAGTTTGGGAGTTATACCAAGATGCTAGTTTCCTTTGCTTCATCGTCTTCTTTTTGAGAGGAGCAACAGGGTCTGCAGTTGTCTGTAGGCAGGTTGTATCTCCATCTACAAATGTATCAATTTGGG
>NC_045749.1:9093349-9096432 GCF_008692095.1 Etheostoma spectabile | reverse complement strand
GTTAACATAAAGGTCCTCTGTTATTTTAAGGAACGGAATAAAGGAAATGCTGTTGGAATATCTTCCTTAAATTTGGCTATAGCGCTGTCAAATAGGCATCTAGTGTAGAAGCTTTTATTTAATTTGGTATAGTCGGGTAGTAAGAATTCAAAAGTTATTAGAGAATGGTCTGATAATAAAGGATTCTGCGGTAATACTATTAAATCTTCAATTTTGATGCCATATGTCAGCACAAGGTCGAGGGTGTGGTCAAAACAGTGCGTGGCCTTATGCACACTCTGACTAAAACCAATTGAATCTAGTAGTGAGTTGAAAGCAATACTACGGCTATCATTGTCAAAGTCCACATGGATATTAAAAACACCTACCTTTGTCTGATTAAGAACTATACCTAATAAAAACTCTGAGAATTCAAATGTTCAGAATATGGTCCTGGAGCTCGGTAAGTGAAACCCAATATAATTGGCTGTAATGTTTTCCATGATGGACGTTGAAGATTAAGAACAAGGCTTTAAAACGAGTTATAATTTACGTTAGGAAAATTAACATATAGTGTTTTATCACATAGATGAAGCCAACAAGGTTGCATGTTCCATGTCTTAACAATTACAGATAAGTCACATTTAACTTTGCAGTTATAAAGTAGTACCAACAGTAAAATGGGCAGTTAATGCATTCCTGGCTGTAAAATAACACATTGTCAATTGAACCTAAAAAATTCCAGCATGATATTTTTTACAGATGCAGTGTGAAATACAGATACAAATCCAAAAGAAGAAATGAAATTGAAAATCTGAGTCCTAATCTAGACATCATTTTAAATTAATAGTAAAAAACATTACTTTGGCTTTTGAAGGCAAAGATGATACATCCTGGATCAGGGCACTTTATACAGATGAGTTCATAGCTGGAAGACTTGGTTACCTTATACTGTACTTTCCATCCCAGACATGCCCTGTGCCACCAGACACAACATAACTAAATCTCTTCATTCACACTTGCCAAGGATATGACCAAAAAGATCAAAGTCCGAAAGAAACGGTAGAAAGTTAATGTCTGTTTATGGATTTATGTACAAGATTGTTTTGTACAGCTTTAGCTTATCCTGCTCATTAAGGCGCAGGAATAAATGGGTTTAAAGACCAATTAATATTCAATGTCATGTAATGTTACAGTAGTTTTCAAGCTATATAGGGAAGTTGTGGCACATCCACAGACATCTCTGGTGAGGTTATCCTCATCAGGTAAGGTGGTCGGTGGACGGCAGTAGTTAAAATAATCAGACTGCCATTATCACACAACCCACAGGAGCCGAGACATAATTCCCAGCCCACATGAGCCGGGGAGATGACAGGTGCCTCTTTTTCATGAATGGGAAGACTTGTGTTTGAGTGGGGAATTCTTTGGGGGTTTGTTTGCAAAAATAACTACAACTTAAATTTTAGGATGGCTTTCTCCTCTCTGTAAGGATAGCTGTGGTTAGATGTTAGTGTATACACATTCATATTCATGTTAAATAGGTGTTTGTGATGCAGTACATACTTTATAGGTAATACCTGGGATATTGGCATGCATTTTTATCCTTTTGTTTATTGTATCCTTGTGCTGCAAGCTTTTTGACGAAGTGGCTTTTCTGATTTTGTCATGTAATATGATAAAAGTTGTTCTTATTCTTTTGTATATTCCAGCTCTTTCTACTTCTAAGAGGCTTCCATACCAGGACCAATGCCTCTTTCATAAATTTACCTTACCCAATCAATTCACCTCAAGCTTCTCAGAGACACTCGTAAATCATTAAAAAAATGGCTGAAAAAGTGACAACAGCGACAGTAAATAAATGTTTGTTGTTTCTTTTCTTTCCTTGTTTCCCACCCTCTTTCTTTCTCTACTCTTTGTAATGGATGGGCTATTGTTGGTGCTGCCCTCTGGGCAGGGAGAGTTGTTTACTTGGGTGTGAAGTCCCCCATCCACCAAGGGTCTCTGTAGGGGATGTTCTTGTAGCAGCCTCCCTCCTAACCTCTCTATACCTCAAAAAGTTAATAGCATGGAGGAGACGTGATTTATATCAGCCTTGGAACCACCACCAACAGACTGACTTCTTTGTGCTCATGGCCTGTTCAACCAGCCACATTCATCAAGAAAGATCACATTTAGAATTTGCTCCAAACTCAGTAGATGGGATTTAATTTCTGGAGAGTTTTTCTAAATAAATAGTCTCCCACATTTTGGAAGTAACTCCAGGATATATTACTGAGTTGTCACTGTTCATGGTGTAAAACTTTTGCAAGAGAGGATGCAAAATGGTGGTGTAAAATATCAATATGTTGGAGCTCAAATAAAACTCGTTGCTGTCTGTTCAGGCGAAATACATGCATGAAAAAACAAAACATTGAGATGGATTATATGCTGCGTAATTTTAAAAGAAATTGCAATTCGTTTTAAGCCCTGTAGCTAACAATACAGTAAGGCATTTAAACTTCCCATTCACACAAAGGTCATTTTCATGTGGACTGTCACATTATAAAGTATTGCCTGTTTGCTTCACCTTTATAAAGACCCTAATTCACAGATTTACACAAAACACTTTGCTCTTTCAATTTCGTTCAATGAACAAAATGAACTTTGCAAGAAATTACCCTTTAATTGCAAGCCTCAGCTATACTCACAACAATCATAACACTATGGCATATTCTGCTGTTCTGTTACAGCATGTAACATGTAGCATATGTATGAACAATTACACATTTTTTCCTTTGTATTTGTCATGTAAACATTACCCCTGAATAAGATAAACAAATTAGCACATCATAAGCAGCTTGCATAAAGGTATTATTTGGTTATCTATTATGACTCTATTGCACTTGTTCCAACAGGCCTTTTAACTGTATTTCTTGAGTTGATTGACAAGGTGTCTTGTTTAGGAATGAAAAATTAGGAGTTCATAGTTCTTGGCAGTAATAGTTTCATATTAGTTTTTTTTTAAAGAAACGTCTCGGCACTGACACTAATCCCTGTTGTGTCAGCCTGTGGTTGCAAAATGATAATATATCATCTCCTTGTGTGTGTGTGTGTGTGTGTGTGTG
>NC_045749.1:9050151-9093339 GCF_008692095.1 Etheostoma spectabile | reverse complement strand
TGTGTGTATGTGTGTGTGTGTGTGCATTCTTTTGATTTTGGAGTACACCAGTACATTTTGTTACTGTAACACAAGCTCACCATAGAGAACCATGGCAGGGCTGCAAGATTCAGTTTAACCACAAGTGTTTACAGCTGTCAATATAGGGACCAACAGCACAATAAATGAATTAAATTGTATCTGGCCTCATGTCACGGAAAATAAGGTGAGTGGACGGGCTGTGTATGTGATGCTGGCTCTTACTATTATTATATAGCTGTGTCTTAAGGGTTGTCTGGGCTGCTGTCCATTGGATTTAATCAGCCTCTATTACCTGCTACCCTTTTCACAGTTAAAATAATCACCCACAATTACTGACATAAAGGGGAGAGCTGACATGAGAGTCCGAGGCAGAGAAATCACACACAAAGTAATTTCTCTCCACCTTGGTTGCTTACGTGGCTTTTGATGTTTTGGGTTGTGTAATAAATGGATTGAGGGGTGTCTGGCACGACCCCCTCTCTACTGCAGTGTGAACAGTAGATATGGAAATGCCCTTTAAAACGCACACACAGACAAGTAAATGTGCAATGTACAAACATAAAATGCATGACATACTTTACACACTCACATAAGAACACACCACATTTACGATACAGTACAAGAAAATACAACATTGCATGCACAAATGGAGGCACAAAAGTATGCACACTCACACACATGCATTCAGTGCACACACACCCATTGCCACCTTTACCATTAACTAAAGAGGTCTGTACAATTTATTGTATTGTATGTTGCAGATGAAAGAAAAAGTGAAAATAATTCAATAATTGACCACCTCTAAAATTAAGAAAATAGAACCATGAGAAAGGGGGTATTGTGATCTACTTTAATCCTCAGCACGCAGCTGAAAAATAAGAGACACCATTAAATGTACCTTTGAAATAAATGGGCCCAATTACCGAGATGGCTGGGACTCTCTGATGAAGCTTTTGTAAAAGCAGATAAACATGGTGAAGGGACGCTCAAAAGAAGATGAGGAGCAGGACGCAAATTCAGGCGAAATCATTCAAAAATGATCATTTACATGAAAGTTAAATTCACATAAATGTTAGTGGTAGCAGAGTTGTGATGCAGGGTCCAGAGAAAACACTGAAACTGAAATGTGCCTATTTGGAGAGATAAAGAGCAAATGATAGCTGTCACTGCCACATGAGAGTGAGTAAAAAATGACCCACGCAATTAAAAAAAAACATGCTAAATGTAGACAATATGAACATTAGTAGCAATCATTACCCAGAGGGTTGCTCAGTTACATTAGCTGTTATGTATTCAGGAAATAAGTCATGTTGAATGGGTTTAGGAGAGTTGTTTTGATAATAGCGTTTTGTTGAATCTCTCCTTTTTAATTATCGGGTCAGAGGGTAGCAGCTCAAACTCCCTCTCTTTCATCCCTCTTCACAACAGTGAGTGCTGCCGACCCTTCCACAGCAATACAGCAAGCTCTGTACCGCCGGTGTAAAACACAGCCTCAATTAGTTTTGTTGAAGCTCTTTTCCGAGAGCAATTTGAACAAGAAATATGGTTATAGCATTAAAAGCAGGTATTACTAATTATAAATCAGGTATTACTTGCTGCGATTGTTTGTTTCTTATCCGAAAACTTGACTTTTTTAGAAAAAAAAACAAGGGTTTATTTGAAAGGTGATAAAATCTCCAAATAGGAAAATGAGAACCACGTTGCAACATCTCGCCTGATGAACTCTGCATGCCGATGACCTTGTTCTTTCCTCACTAAAGTTCATCCCTTGTGTTTGATCGATCCATGCGAGGACCAGACCTTATACAGGGAGCTAATAGATGATTTTGGACACAACAGCTTGTCAAAGGGTAAAGGTTAAGGCCATGAGTGTCTGTCGAGGCCCAGACAAAGGTCAGAAGGTCTCAGTCAGGGTCAGGACCCCAGGTGACCCAAAGTCTGCGCTCACAGTTGCATGTTGCGTTGTGCACTATTGCCACTGTGGCTTCCTTAGGAGAAAGTGAGTGAGAATTTAGAGAGAAAACTTGAAGAATATATGAAGAAGGACTCTTCTGTTCTGTTTAGTGTCATAGAGACCTTGGGCTCTGGATGTTTATAACGTTCTATATCTGTAGTATATCTGTAATACACAGTTTTACCCCTCAAAAATCTCAAATGAGTCTATTATAATTCCTGTTATTTAAATTACAATCATTTGTTCAGTATGTTAGACCTCTCCAAACATACAATAAGTAATGTCACACTGTACATTTCTTCTTCGCTGTCTGTCTGTGAATTAGTTTTTGGTAAGCAAAAAAAAAAAATTTGATCTCACATAGCCCTGGCCCTACAACATACTATAAAATATGTCCTTATTAGGTGAAATAACAAAGCTTTGTGATCGTATTTTGTCCCCTTTTAAGGTGAAAGGTAACATCTTCAAAACTTTTTTACATTTCGGGTTTCAATAAGAAGAAAAGAAAAATATTGAGGGAAAATAATGGTGGACTTTGCAATGATGATTATGATTATCATTAAATAATGACGAAGAAAAGCCAAGGTCAATCAAGATGTGCGTTCCTATTTCATAAAATCACCACATTAGCTTTAGAAATCACTTATCTAACAGGTTAACAATTGTAAGCGGAATGCATCATCTGCAAAGCTCCCAATCTCTCTGTCGGAGGCCCTCCACTAAAGACAGCTCAAGCTTGAGAGATTTTTTTTCAGTCATTTAAATTTTTGCACTTCCATTTACCCGCCTTTTAATTCAGCGTATAATGATGCCATTAGAACAAAACCCATCTGGAAGTTCTGTTGGGAGCGGTTAATGTTCCATGGCTTTTTGCCGCTAATGCCATTGCGCCGGCATTGGCAACAGATGCTCTGAAAGCAACATATACATTCTCTCCCAACATCATTACAATCATACCCATGTCCAGGATAAATGTTGCTGTTTGTTCAGGACTATCATACCTGCAATGGGACTGTAAAACACAAAGTACATACAGCAGACTATATCACTGCCAATGAATTACAATTTTTCAAGTATTTTTTCATGAACCAGGGGTGTATAAATGTGTCTCTTGCTGCATACAAAAGTGACAGGCAGTAACTCCTAAAGGAGTGAATCTGAAACAAATGAGAAAAGTTAGTAAGTACTCAAAAAGTAAAGCTGGCTTCTGTTTAGCTTAAACAGTGTTTTGTCAAATCTGAACTCCTATTGCTACCATTGCAGCAGTGTTAGAGACCCCTCTCCCACCCACTTACAAACACCCTTGGACAGTTCATCTTTTGTAATATTAAAGCCAGAGAAAAGGCTACAGACAGTTTTGAGTTGCAATTTAGGCAATTAAGTACATTGGATAATTAATTTGAATAACAAACAATTTCCTCCATGGAGGATTACTGATTAGTCAAGCTCCCCAACGCTGCCATAGCCTTTTTATCCTCTCTGCTTCAATTATGTTAATGCTAACTTTCTCTCCCAGAAATTATTGTGATTAATTTTCTCTTGTTTTGAATTGCAATTGCACTGGCTGCTAGCACTTTAAAGCATTCATTAATTCCCAATTAGATTGGTGGGCTCATTTGCTCCAGTGCTGCTTGTTTCTGTAGCACTTTGTGTTTAATGTGCTAATTGAGCGAGATTAAAAACAACTAACCTCTTATGAGAGGAGAAAAGTTATTCAACAGTTACTTTAGCATAATTTATCCCAGGATGCTTAATTAGACAATAATCATGACAACTGACAAACAACTGTTGTTAACAGTTTGATACTAAAACTGAAGTAAGTTTAGTTGTTATGGATGTAGCACACGTTGGCTTTCTTCAGTTCTGAGCATCTTGCAAATGTGTTGTCTGTGCTTATCTCCAATCATCCAACATGTCTAAGACATTATGGTGTTTTTTCGATTTCTGCATTTTATGTCTCTTCAGTGCTTTGTTACAACCACTCGAGCAGCATTAACAGCTCACTACTCCATTAACCCAAGACTTGGATTGTCGCTAACTCATTTACCACCATCAGAGGACGCTTCAGGCAAACATGAGTGGGGTTGGATATAAGGAAAAAAAGAATGCTTTCATATCCCGATGTGATCTCCAAATGGGACCTGGAACCTGGGAGTGAAATTTTGTTTAGCTGTGTGTACTGCACAAGCTTTTTCATCATGAGATGAGAGATGCTGGTGTGTGTAAGCCCGGAAACTGGTCTTGAGAGGTTTGGTAAAGAACTGGGGTTGTCCAAATCAAAGGAATATGAACCTTGATCATTGCATCTATTAGAGCTCCATATAGGTTTCTGTAGTCTGAACTTTTTTTCAGATTAAAGAGGCCTTTCACCAATAATTCAGTTGGTCTTTTTCTTGGGATTGAGTAATATCACAATTTACACCAAGGTTTTTAGTTAAATGCATATGTGGTTTCAGTGCTTGCCTGCTTGTACATTTTAAAACTTAATCTCTTACTCAAGCCTAAAACTACACCCTTTATACCAATAAATATGGACTTCACAAAAAACGCCTTCTTAGTCAACACATACAGTATGAGCGTTTTCAGCACCACTGGACAACATTATTTGTCAGTGCCTGGTAAAACAGTTACAAGTCAGTGTTGGAAAAATACATCTGTTTTATGCAGTAGGCAATTTGAGGGGAGATGCCATCCCCCTTGTTAGCTAAATGACCAAAATGCATGCACCTTATTAACCTGCCATCCCTCTCTCCATCTCCTAGTAGCAGAGAGGCTGTGAGGGCAGAGGGGTTGTTTAGTTGAATGCGTTAGTCTAGTCTGCCTAACTCATTGATCCTATATCTGACTGAGGTTTGTGTAAGTTAGAATCTATGGCCCCGACCATGGCTCTGAAATACCAGTAGCCTAATGGTACGTGTCTACATAGGCGTTTTTTGGTGGCAGGGATCATTCTGCTTCCCAGAATTGGAGGCTTGATGGGCTTGCCACTAGCAGTTATCAATTTCTCTTCAATGACCATTGACAAGCAAAGAAAACAGGCTACACCCTCCAACAACCGCAATGGCTGCACCTGATTGGACAAATGCTTAACTCGTGGGCTGTCTGCCCCTGGATTTTAAAGCGGACAACCATGGCGGCTCGTTTGTAAACTTTCTCTTATTTTACAAAAATAGTACACCAAAACGTGTTTTTGAAAACATTTTATGCGAGAAATAGGCTATGCAGTTGATGAATTTGTTTTCATTTTAGATTGACAAAAGATTTTTGTGAGTTTTCAAGAGGCAACAAATCAAGCGGGATGCCCCTGATTTGCATAAAGTAGCCTAGACCTCAACTTTATGCAAATGAGGAGCAGGCAATGCAGGCAACTCGACGCCCTCTCCTCTAATTTCACCGCAAGGCTAAAAATGCGTTGCCCAGCTGCTTTCATAGACAATGAATAGGAAGCGTGGAAATGATGCTTGCCAGTGGACACGTTCCATTACTGTGCTCTGTATTAATAAATCCATGGTGCGTTTTGTGGTGCTGAAGTAGCAGATGGATTTGTAATTGCGACTTTGCAATGTTTTCTCTGAGTCCCACCCTTCTGTGAGTTTTGTCTTGGATCAATACGATTTTCTAACCCATATAGCTAGGGGTTACTACTACTAAGCCTACTGGTTTCATAATTGGCTATGGTTACGTTTTGGTTAGGTTCCGATACTTACAACAACTTGGTTAGGGTAAGAGAAACGGCATATATTTTTGGGTTGTAATAGCTTCTTTGTTAAGGTAAGGGGACCTCCTTGGTCATGGTTAAAATAATAACAATAACTTGGTGAAGGTTTGGAAACTACAGTGGTAGTGGTTCAAACAAACCAGCGTTGACTGTTGGAAACGGGAAACATGCAGCAGTCTCTCAGGTCAACGTGCAATGACTGTTCTGCTTTCTCTTTTGACGCTCAAATGACAGTGTCCACTTTTCTTGGGAGAAAAGTTTCATCTTGGCAGAACATTTTGTGCAATTTCTAATTTCTCTTAAACTGAAGTGTACAGATACCGCACGTGTGTCTGGTAAGGTGAAAAACACAAGTTATTATTTATTATTTCCACCACTATAAAAAGGTTACCTTCAGCCTTGCAAACATTATGAATGCTAAATGGTTATGAACAGTGCATGCAATTTTATAATATCCTCCATACAGAATCCATCCTAAGTAGCACATATAACATTACAAGACCAAAAAAGGAACAGGATGTGGTCACAAGTGTGGTGATAATAATGAAGTCTGGTGTGAATAAGTTGAAGAGGAACACCTCATTTTTGTTCCCATGTTGCCTTAACCTCCTTCACGTCTCAAGTGCTCGGACACTGGCAAAATCTATTAGTACTCTTTTAGAAATACAATACAGTGAATATCATCCTATCAAGTGTTTTGTTTAGGTAATTCACAGAGCACTTCAAACAATACTGAAGCATCAAGATGAAAACCATTGTGCCTTGTGTACAAATGGACACATGCTTATTTCATTGCACACTTTTCATCTATATGGAAATGAAATGATGCGCTCTTGAGCCTTGTTTGTGTGTTTGTCTTATCTGACAGGGACAATGAAAGGAAAATAAGAATTGCCTGTGTGCTGGGAACTTTTGTTGAGGCAGCTCTCACGACATTATTTCAGGGCAAGAGGGAAGGAAGAAAGAGATGTCCAGTGTCACAGACAGCCTAAATTCTCATTTTGGTGAATAGTACACAGTTTTTTGAGAGCAGGATGGCACTGTTTGTGCTCAAATGCTACCTTGAAAGTAAAGTAATAATTTGGGATTGTAAACATTCACGTAATGATTTAGCACTTTTAGGGAAGGAAAACTGTACCCTTCTACAAAGTAATAGAACATTTTTAAATGTTATTTGTTTTAATTTTGATATACCACAACATGTACAAGACAAAAGAGTTGTCTGAATTGTGTTTCCGATTCTATGGTATTATGATTTCAGTATCAAGTAAACTGAATAATCAAATTTGCATGCGTGTTGTGTGCACTTAGATAGTGTGAGGCATTGCACAAAAAAAAATTTTAAGGCAGCAAATATAGAAAACAGGAGGGGTGTCTATATATGTAAGTCAGGACAGAATGGATGGACTTTATCAAGATTATATACTACTACTATATTTTCAATATAAAGAAGAATAAATTAGCACACAAAGGAACATCAGAGTTATGACTTCATTAGGAAAACAAAGTATATAGAGAGATCATTTCTGTTTAATAGTTGTCTGATTAGAATAAAAGTGCTTTGGACACAGATGGATGTGTGTAATGTAGGCTTGTTACACTTGTCACAGCATTGTAAAAGCTTTAGGAGTTTGACAGATAAACTTGTGTTCTAAGGTGAACATATACAATGGCATGCCTTTATATGTATCTTATTACATTTTTTTTTAGTCATGTTGTTGATAGAGTAAGAGAAGCATCTTTAGACCTTTCAGCTACATCTCTTCCATTTCCTGCCTCAGACATGGGACAAAGAGACCGTTGTCTGCCGGTCGTGCCCAGTGCCATTGGGAAGTTAAGGCGGGGAGAATTAGGAAGGGGCAGGAACAGGGCTCCCAACTACAAGGTAACAAGGGAAAACCAATCCCTCCTGGAATTATCCTGATACTGGAGACACAAACTCACCAGACAGTGGATCAATGGGTCTCTCCGGGGAGGAGAAGGAAGGAGGAGGGATCCAGAGCAGGATATTGCACCAAAGAAAGTGTGCCACGCTGTGTCCAAATTACCCCCAAAGTTGTGGGGGATCCTGTTACCTGTTCAGATGTTTTAGTTTGAATGTTCACTTGCCTGCTTTGGCTTTATGCCCTGTGCCACACCTTCCAAGGAATTGCCTTTGGACCTAGAATTACAGATTACAATGGCACACAATTATCCAACAAACTTTCCTCTGTTAAGGTCAACCACATAACGTGCATATTTGCTCAACTTTTGCTGCTATAAAATGCATGTCAAATGGCACTGTGTGTGTCATTTTAATGCAAATTCATGGTAGATCACTTTGTAACTTGAACACAATAGTCCTACTGTTTACCTTGCAATCGTTGAGATTGAGGAAAAAATGGTTGTCACTTTGATAACTAACTAATACAAACATGGTTCTATAAACCACTGTGTTTTGGTACTCATAGTGTACCTTCCTTCTGTATTTTGTTGTCTCACTCATTCATGCTGTTTTCTGTCTGAAGTCCAATAAGAGGCTTTTTCTGGAGTTAAATTTTCATTGAGCATGGGAGTATGCTGTAGCTGATGAAAAATTATTCCGCCCCTAACCCTAGTTAACAAAGTTTTCTTTACCACTTTCCTCTCCAGAGACTACCTGTTAACCTTCCAGTACAACCACATTCAATGAGACCAAGGCTCTCTTGTTTTCCTTTATCCACCAGCACACATTGCTCTTCCCGTAGCCTGTTGTCTGCCTTTATGAAAGCATTAGGTGTCCTCTTTGAGCCAACATGCACTGGAAATAAAAGAGCAGAACACTCCCCGTCTCCTACCACCATCCCACCCCTACAATGCACTCCTGTCTAGTGCCATGTTTCTAACGAATGTCATCATCCAACATCTATGAATGAGTGGCGCAAGCCGCATCACATATTGATCCACTCCCTTTGTGAGGCCTTCCAAGCTTGAGATAATTAGCATCGTCCATTAGCGACTTTGCTGAGCTAACGTGCCCTGTAAGAGTCAAAGCTTCTGTTCTTCTCTGGGAACATTCATTTGGCCCGTATTTTCTTCTTTGAAGAAGGGAATCGTAAAAATGTGTTGTGGACAGATGAAAAGTGGAAAATATAAAGTAAGTGTTTAATTGTATTAAAATGCATCTAGCTTTAATTAACACCCTACTGTAGCTAACTGGCAGCTTTCGTCATGTGCTGTAAATTATCATCTTAGCAAAAAGCAGAGCTATAATTTTGAGTATGTTTTTAAAAGGTGCTTTGTAGAGACCTAATAGAGGCCTTTTTCTTTTCACAGCCCACATGCATGTCTTTTCTTAACCCCTTAATGCCAAAAGTAACCTACTAGAGTCCAACGCAATACAGCACGTCTTTACTCATCCTCTTCTGTTTTGTAATTTGCCTTCATTACGTTGAGAATATGTATTGTCATCAGGGATTTGTTAGCAACAAGTACACAACTTCCTGACTTGAGTCAAAGACTCCATAAAAGTGCATAGCAACAAATAAAACGGGAAAAAGCTAAGTTTGCCAATGACACTGTAATACTTTAGCAAGAATAAGGTGCTTGGAGATCCAGCTAAAGCTTCAAACTGAATATGTTGACACTTCATGGGATCGTTCCTTCGGTGGTCCAGACCTGAGTATTGATTTCAACACAAGGGGTTCACATCTAACTGTTTACTTTCTCTGTTTACTGTTTGCATTCCTCTGGCAGACAAAGATATTATTTCTCTGTTGAGGACCCTAGAAAAAGCGGCCACCCTGTGCACAGTGTTCGACCCCAACACCCGCTGTAGCACTACTTATATAATGAGGGACTGTGGAGAGAAACTATACCGGTGCCAGTAGAGGCTCTTGGTGAGGCATCCAAACAGCGGCTTCCACTCTGTGGATGGCGTTTTGGGATGCATGCGTGTCACGTTGACCTTACTGACCATCGGCTGGCTAAGAGGGGAAATGAGCGCAGGGTATGAGAAAGAGGGAGCACCAAAGTAAAGTGCTCACCCTGAGCCATTATGATTAACCATCAGCAGTTTTTGTGTAATCATCGGCAATGTGCACACGGCAGAATCCCGTATGGAAAGAACTGCAGAGAAAAATCAATCACATTATATTACTGTGGACATGCTTTATTGACCTCTGTTGGTGTTCACACATTTCATACTTGATTTGTATCTACTGGCGGGCGTTTAGAACAATGTGGGCAATTTGGGCAATGAGGAAAAACAGGACAGCATTTTCAAGCCTGAAGCCCGTGCTTATGGATTGAGTGCTACTTTATGAAAAAGAGCAACCTATTTAGATGCACTCCCTGCATACATTTTGTAAAATACCCAGAAGCGTTGATTGGAGCTGTGGCCTGTATCAGGCCCATAAGAGAATATTTTGACTGACTTGCAGTTAATATATATGGCTGCATAGGAGCAAGTACAATGTGTGAAACCTCCAGTAGCTAAGGCAGACAACAGTAAATAAGAGTTGGATGTATCATTATCTGAACACCAAGCCGTGATGGCAGCATTCATCCAAAATGCATTATATCTAAAGGTTAAGAGTAGTTATAAGAAAAGTAATGTATTATTAAAATGCCTTTCGGAGTGAAGTACCTTCAGATATATTTTCCTTGTTAATGAAAGCAGGATTCGGTGGAAATGTAGTAATTTGGAGGCCCATTTCTTCAAGCCTTTATTCCCCCTCTCCCTCTTGAACGATTTATCTGGGAAGAATGAAGAGCTCACAGCCAGCGAACAGACAGTAAACATTTTGTTATAGTCAGAACCATCTCTTATTACTGATTTTTCATTAAAAAAGAAAGCCTTTCGAAGCCTTCAAAGCATTTCGGCAGATGAAGATGCTTCACAATTTTCTCCCTCTCACCCTCTTTCTCTCCTCACTATACCTGAATCCTTTCTCTTTTTGATGCTGTTAAGAGAGTAATTGAGTGCAGAAAATGGCTTGGCTTATTTGGACTGAGCCTGATCCAGAAATGATTAAAGCTAAAGGGGTTTGAGGTATTCAAAGAGAGAAAACGACAGAAGGAATATGGTTAATGCTTTTTTTTTTATCATTTTGTGAGGAGAGAAGGAGACAGGAGGGGTGGTCAGCCTGAGCAGCCAGACAGGTTGGTGTTCAAGGAGATGAGGGGGGTGTGGGCGCACAGAATAACCCCTACTCGTACCCCTATTAAAAGCATCAGGATTGTCAAAGACGGTAAAAAGACAGGAAATCACAGTAAGAAATGAAGCTTCTTTTACCAATTACTGAATACCGAGTGCACACCTTGGAGCTCTTTGTCCTCTGTAGCACCAGTTCTCTGTTTCTCTACCCTTTTTTCTTTTCTTCCTGCCTCGCTTTCTTTCTCTCTAGCTCTCTTTCTCTCTTTCTCTCTCTCTCTCTCTCTCTCTCGCCAGCTTAAAGCCTTTGAGTCAGATGCATTAGCACCAAGGCCCAGAGAAGAGGCAGCGTTTTCAAAGCCCAGTTGGACTCACTTCTAGCCTGTCGTTGTGGCTCCTTTTCAGGCTTTTATTCACAGACTGTAGGGGCAGGTCTGAAAGAGACGCCCTCAACCTCTCCACTCAAACATTTATCTCTCTCTTTTTTCTCTTGCTACAGCAGAGATGATTAGCGAAGGGAGCCATTTACTGATCCATGGCGCCTTTCCGCACAGCATGTTAAAAAATAAAAAGGGAGCGCATTCAGCTTGTCTGATTAACACACACCTACACAGTTGTGCACATTCAAACACATACTCTCAAGCAAACATGGAGCATACAAGTCTATCTCTAGTTATCAGTAAAAGCAGTATTTTTTTTTTAAATAAAGTCTCTTTTATCTTATCAATAATTGATATGAATGTGACCCTTCAGTGGAGGATCTGTCAGGTCATTGAGTTAGGATAGATGGGTTCTGTCGTGCCCTCTCACCCATGCCATGACTCTTGGAACCTATAAACACCTTGCTGACTGGCTCTCCATCCCACCTATTGACTAAGTCAGTTAATTACTTCTCAGTTAAAACAATACCAGATAGCTAATGTAGTCAGTAGAGAGTATTTAACGCCTGTGGTTGTGTGGGTTTGTAGCATGTAGTTTGTGTGTAACAGCATTGCAGCACTCTAATATGAGTCCATGGGAGCCATCTTAACGTGGTTTTACATTATGGGTTTTGTGAGGATTGTTGCTGTGGATGCGGTTATGATTATAGCCACTGGTAATGGTGTTGTTAAAGAAGATATAACTGTCAGATTAGAGGTTCACAAAGCATATTCACCAGGGCAATAGCTGCCTTCAGGATCCACAACGTTGTTGGTGAGTTTTCATAGACCATGCTGACGGATGCTGTCGGCCTGTTCAGGGGTTGCTCTTATCAAGACACATGAGGATATTATTATGTAAGATTACTCATTTTGTAGAGATTTAGCTCTTGCACCCCCACCCCTGCTCCACACCAATCCCCTTACATCATCCTCCCCTCATCTGTCATCCCCACTACCAGACAGCAGGGGACACTTTTCAAATCACCCAGTGTTTTGCCACGAGCGCTGTTGTGATGCTAATAAGATTTTCATTTATTTGAAAAAATCTTACTTCATCTTAGCTCCCTGCATCGAGTACAGGTATTTTAAATAATGGTTTGAGGTTTTTAGCTTTGTGTTAATGTCAACCATCAAGTTTTCTGTGTGTGTGTGTGTGTGTGTGTGTGTGTGTGTGTGTGTGTGTGTGTGTGTGTGTGTGTGTGTGTGTGTGTGTGTGTGTGTGTGTGTGTGTGTGTGTGTGTGTGTGGCATGAGGCATTGCAGCCATTTGCAAGGTTAATGTTGTAGAAAACAACATCCATCTCTCCACTCCCCCCTCTCAAAACAGTTTCATTAGTCCTAGCACTCTGACCCCTCTTCTTACAGTGTTGTCAAATGTGACATGCTTCATATTATTGGCCAGTGATCCAATCAATAAAATTTCAAAGTCTGTGCTGTTGCCAAGTTGCCCGACCTAGTGTTCTCAGTGTGCATATTTCAAAACATGGGCAAATCGGCATTGCATACGTTTCCTGGCCGTCTCCCATTCATCTGCAGTTGGCTAATAATATTAAGACAGGCTGAAGGCACTGACTATCAGTAATAATAACAGAGCGAGTTTAGTTTGGGACCCCATGATGAATGAAGCCTGCATGCTTATGTACAGCTTCGTTTGGTGCTGTCACCCTGGTGTTCTGAATGAGCGAGTCTAAGACAAACACTTTGATTCAGGGGATTACATTAGTTAAACACATATCGAACGGAATCAAGGTGTTCTCTCTATTAGTCCATCTGTACTGCTCAGTGTCTGATTCATATTTGAACCTTGTTGAAATGTAACGATGTATACATGTAGTTGTATTTACCCACCCTGTGTAGAACAATTCATTTTAGACTATCTTTATAACTCATAAATGTTATCCTGATGAAATATAATGAGGTAATAACATCATGAAACAACATTTAATTAATTTTGTTATAATAAGAATCTGTTCTAGATGTGATGGTATGTTGTGTTGAAAGATGCTGTCAAATAATTGATTTTACATGAGAAAAAGATACAGTGAAGTCCAAAGACACTTTAGCCTTTATTAGTAAAATTACCAATAATGACATACTTTATTGGTAATTTAAATAAATGATGAGTTTTTTTTTCTTGCTTGTGAAAAAATGAGGGTCTCTTGGCTGTACAGTGGAAAGAGGTAGTAGTAAGTGTCACTGATCTGTTGGAGGGACAAAAAGGCTGCAACAATACAAGTCCTTGTCCTGGATTAAAGTCATCATCAATTCAATCAAATCAGTTTTCCACGCTTAAAGGATTATTAGAATAGATGATATGTTATCAGGAAACATCATGGTTTCATCGTTTTGTTACATGGTAATATTAGAATAACAGAGGTGCAGAGATTTCCTGGAAATGCTTCTGGTAGTTTCTAGGTAATCTCTTCACCTCTGTTATTCTAAAATTACCATGAAATATGGCTTGTCCTGCACGAACGTAACCCTCTGCAATCTGACCAGCAGCTAAACACCTTCCACCATCAAGCACGGGAGACTGAAATCATCGTAACTCAGTTTATTTGACTTACAAAGGCTAAAACTTGAATGAAACACAATGACCAGTTACTTAGATATTAATGAGTCACAGACACTATACAGTGGTAAACCACACAACATTGCAATGTGGTAGTATATACAGTAGGCTAGCTCAAATTTAAGATGAAATATAGGAAATGTGTAATGTATTGCTATACAGTGTACGTAGTATAACCTATATTGTTCATCTAAATAAACTAAAATATGCTTACATGTGGCATAACCCAAGATAAAAGTGGCAAACAAGCTTACTGAAGCATCCCGTAATTCTAATATGATCAATCATCATCAAAAATATACACATTGCACATCAAACTTTTTGACAATAATTAACAGAGATAGCAGAACAGTATGTCAGCATCTATTTCACATACTGAGAACGCTAACAAAAGAAGTCACAAGATTAATCATATACTTTGTAGTGTTACCTTGAAACAAAAGGGAAATATTTGGAACATAAAGGCTTGATACATTTCAGCATTATAATTTGGTAATTACCAATTTTAAATTTCAAGAAGTTTGATCTAATTTGGAAGGTATTGCACTGATAGTAGCCTATGATACTGTGAAAACATCAACATATACAGTATTACCCGGTTATTACAATATAAATATCACTATATAACCACTACCCAGATACACATATGGTTATCATCGAACCCATTCTTAGATATTACACTGTTACCTTCTTATAACCTTATTACCCCAGTATTACATCTTATTACTGTGATTTATTACCCAGTTAAAACTTTGGTAATTACAAGTTATTATCTATATATTACCTATTTATTATCACACTGTTACCCCACTATTACCATCTTATTACCGTGGTGGAATGTAAAATGCTACCGAAATAATATTGTAAAACAAGTTCTCGTAACAATAAAACCTATAATAACAACAGAAATACAAAAAACATCAACAGTAGAGTAAATACAGATTAGCACATACCAACACAAACAGGCTTTGATTGGATGTCACAAACATTTCTTGTACTAACAGTACAGTTATTATGTCATTATACAAAAAACTATTGTTAGACAAAACAAGCGTCTTGTTAAAAGAAAAAAGATTCATTCAAACAGAATATCTTGTTATCAAAAGAGAGGACATTGCTCGCATTAATGGTAGCAGTGACCTGCCGTACTATAGGAAATAAGTAATTAAAAAAAACAATTGACAAATATTTAATTTGAATAAATAAAAAATGTGAAAATGTTTAAATGCAGAAATAAGTGCATAAACATATTGTTACATGGCCAATATAATAACAATCATCTCTTTTAATATTCAACTGATGGGCTTCACTATACTGCCAGCTGGTCGTTGTTATTTCCAGCAAAGATGCTGTCAAAATATTGCTGCTGCTGTTTTGTGTGTGTGTCAAATGTATTTTTCAAAATGGACAAAACAATGTAGTGAAGGTCTCATGTTCAAACAAAGTTAGAGTCTGACACATTTATAAAATGACCCGTGGGTAATCAGTAAGTAAAATATGCTTAAGCCTGAGCCAACAGAAATGGACAAAAAAGCACTGATAAATTGCTGTGCTCATTGTGAATTCCATACTCAATTGTGGCATTTTACAGGGTAAATGGAATTGTACATTAAAGTCTGAATATGCCTGACTTTGGGGGAGTGATACATTTTATTTTCCCTCTTTCTCCCACAGATGTGGCCTGTAGAAGCCACAGTATTGCGATGCTTTCAGGAAAAAGGCCATCTTTAGGACCTCTTGATCAATCTGTGACCTTTAAGTACACAGCCATCTCGTAAATAGGAGGGTGCGCTCACAGAGACTTCAAAAGCAAGGGGACCCGATAATTTCAAAATGGAGCGGTGTGGAGTGGCGCTGGTGGGGAGTCCATAAAAGCCTGCCTTGTTCTCTACACACCTCCTCTTTGCTTCACAACAGCCAGTTAGGGTAATAGCTCAAGGGAGAAAGGGGAAGAGAGAGAGACGGGGGAGGAGGGATGGATGGATGGAGGGAGAGAAAAACAGGTAATTACTGGTAATCATTGGTCGAGGAAGAGCTGATGATCACTACAGTATAACAGATTGTACTGTTCCCTGTTGAAAAACACTGAGGAGACCGGATGTAGCGCTGTCGGCAGGTAACCACTGGGAAATTAGTCGGTAACCTTAAACCCCCCTCGCAATCATAGAGAAACTCTCTTTCCCTCTTTCTCTCCTTTTCTCTCTTTCTCTCTCATTGAGAGGAGTTATAAAAATCTCAATGTTCCACTCAATAAGTACTGTATAAGTAGGGACTATGGGTCCTTTATTATATTACAATCTTTTTTATTTAGATTGGACATCAAGTAGAGGCAAGTAGCTGTGGTTCAACAAGGAGACAGGGTGACACATACAAAAATATCACTTGGAGTTGCACCTCAGTCTTGAATTAGCCTTGAATATATTCATGAAATACTTCTGTCTACTACCTGTCAAAAATGTATTTTTAGTTAAGAAAATTCAGTTTGGCTTTGATTTAAACCAAACCATTAAGTCAAATTCAAACTGTGTCCACCGGGTAATAAAAAGCCTTGAAGTGAAATGTCATTTATTTTTTTCATTTTTTTTACCATACAGTGCAGTGAGATTCCCCTGTAATTCCCCCTGCAAATAGCTTTGGTTTTCTGGCTGTCCAGCAACATTAGCAATTTTCTGCTAAAACAGTGTACATTAAACACAGAAATAAAACATTCATTAGATGAAAGTGCCCCTAACCATTTGGTAGAATGTGCCTCCACCTTTTTTTCAGAAATTACACAGCATTGATTGCAACTGATCTTTTCTTTTTTTTTTTACAAAAAACAGCATATTTCAATCCCTTACAGAAATAGATGGGGAATTTGCATTGTAGCATCGATAAGCCAAGGAACAGACATATTTGTGAAAAAGTGTGACCTTTGACACAAAAAGGTCAACTTATATTTGCAGCAGTTACTTTAGGTATCAAATCTCTTGAAAACAAAAATTACAAGTAAAATCATCAATGCAGCTGTATGCATCACTGCTATTTCAATGATTTCTTACACTGCCTCTCACATTCACAGTGATGAGCTACTAGAAGTGTAGACTTTAGCAGAGCCTGTGTCACAGGAAGACTTATTGATTTGGAGCAGTGTCTTCCATGGGCTCTGTGTGACTAGACAGTGGCCTCATCACGGTGGGAGTCTTTAGTGGATCAATTGGGAGCACTTGGGCTGCTTGTACCTGTTTGTAACTGATAGACATACATAAGACAACACTTCAGAGAGCTGATAATGATTAGCTGAGGACAAACAGAAAATCAACAGGAAAATATGGAAAACAATTAGTTTGGAAAATTGATTGTCCATTGTTTTAACACACAAAATAAAGCTGCAATATTATTAAGTTTCACTCGTCTAATAATAATCATTATTTAAATTAGACTTTAGCATATTTCCATGCAGACAAAGAATCATAATCACCAACAAATCCTAGATCCTAAATCCTAGAACTGAAAATCACATTGCAGCGTTGTCTTGGAACTGTATGACAAGGTCTACTAAGTGGCCATGCTGTTGTCACTTAAGACTCATGAGATCATTGTAGTTTCATCCGCATCCCACAATGGTGACAGGGTTAGCCCATATCCTGATCCAGCCCCAGTTGAAAAGGGAGGCATGAGATCATTTAGTCTTGACCTAGATGCTAAAGAACATAACAGAGACACAAAAGTTAGATTTAAAACAGTGGCACAGAACATTTGAATGAAAACAATTTTCATTGGCTGAATTAGAAAAAAAAGAAGTTGAGGCATAAAATATGAATGACTTCAATAAGGGAGTGATGTTTGCGGGCAGATGCCTCTTGTGTTGACATGTGACAGCGCTAACTGTTGTCATGGGAAGCCGGTCACTTAAAAACAGGTCAGATCAAAATGTGCCGCTGGGAGTTATGCCTTCTGTCAGTGCTGCCAAACAATGCCACACCAATGCAGGCGTAACACTCGCTCTGTTTTTTTTTCAAAATTACAGTATCACTAGCACATTGCCCATGGAAATGCTTACACCCATGCAGTATCAGGTTTTTGTCGAAGTCCTCCTTAGCCAATGCATCGTTTTTGTTGTTGCCATTCAAAAGGAATTACCAATAACACTGCTAATAATAAAAGGCTTGTAACGGATACATACAGGGTTTGTCATCTCGCTACAGTTTAATCTGCCCTGCAGGTACTCCGGCATGGGAGGACAGGTAACGTGAGACTCAAAGATTCGCTGCATTAGTTCTGCTTAGCTAACCGTGAATGCTAATTGCAGGAAGAACAAACTACTACTCTCCCCTCCTTTTCCTCTCTCCACCCCCTTTGGGCAACAGTAGAGCCCGCTGAGAAGCACAGAGAGTGTCATACAGCTTTGCCTGGAGCAGGAACAAAGAAGGTTGTTCTGCAAGCGAGATTCAATATGAAGAGGTAAAACACAGTTGAACATGCAGCGTTGATTTCCCATAGCCACCATGTTGTCCTCTCATGTCAGCTCTGGAAGAGTGCAAGGTGAGAGTTCACTTAACAGTCTAACTGTACACTAACTTTTTCGAATTAGTGGAAATATTCACTTTTTAAGCTAAGGCATCAATTTCATGTTGAATACTCTGTGTATTGGTCTCCTGTAAGATGCAGGCTTTGAGAGCTATTTTCTCACAAAGTGCTAGTGGCATGCCATCGCAAAGGAACACAATATCTAAATGTTTAGGAATTCAGGTGTAATTAGACCATTTGACACTCAACAGTTTTTATAGTGTAGAAGAGATTGTTAAACACAAATTTAACAGTTCTGTTCAACTGAAATGTCAAAATCATAACCCAGCCCTCATACTGTGTGACCAAACAGCCTCTATTATAAACATAGCTTAGAAATCAGTATAACAATTTGACCAAAAAGATCAGAGTGCAAAATCAAACCAATCACAAGAGTTAAAATCTCAATTGAAAGAGCGTGCTCCATTCAGAGGAACCCAACCATGACACGCCTTTGTGGGAAAACAAGACAATGTAAGAAAGAGGGCTGAGAATGGAAGAAGTAAATCCTCCCCTACTAATCTGGGGGCAAAGACCCGGTTACACACCAGAGGCTATAAAGGCTCAGAGGTGCTGGTCAGCCTGAGCCGCCAAAGCTGTGATCACTCTATGAGGTTCTGACCTGGGCAAATGAGAGGCCACTACCATAGTGGCAACCACTATCTCCTATCAGTCTTCTATCCAGACATCTATAGGCTACCTGCAGACCCTTGGGCAAGAGCTATCATATAGCCACTGTACCAAGCTCTCCTGTCTTTAGCTTGCAGTGGAGATTTATTATAATTAGAAGATTCCTTTACAAAAGCTTGGGATCAGCGTTTCTTCAAGGATCTCTGTGCGGTCCCATGGGGGACACCCTTTGATCCCGACCTTCGAACCCTAAGGGTTAAGCCTTCCCTTTGCAAATGAGTTTGACATGATGGACCACTTCCTAATTGGCCAATTGCTCAGTGCCTTTTCTGGGTCCTGCTGGTTTAACAGGTGTATGTTTTCCTTCCCATTCTCCAATGTTTTTCCCCATCATTACTAACAGCTTTGAAGGTAGTCTTTTTCCTGTACAATATAGATTCAATCGCTTCATGTATGGAAAGTATTCATATGACCGAGCCATAAATAGTCTCAGATGAAAACTGTAAAATGTGTTTAATTTCACCAGCCAGGACTTTAAGAATAGTTGAAACCAAAAGTTGTTTGTGTATTCCATTGGGATTCCCATGTGTCTATTTCACTCTACCTCCCACTGTGTGTTAGCCTGATAATGCTGAAGGCTATAGTACCTCTTAAACCATCAGAGACATTGGAGGAGAGGACTGGTGGTGTCAAGTCCTACCCTGCAGCATGTGGTTTGTAAGTTGCTGCCCCTCCCCTGCACCTCCATCTTTTTCCCAATCAGATTAGTTTGTCTAATAGTGAGAGGAAAGGTTGTTGCCAGCAGGCCCTGCAGATTTGGAAGAACAGGTGGCCAAGTACTGAAATGGTTTTCCTGCATTGATCTGCAAAAGCAATGTGGCAGTCTGCATCCTTGTTAGACTCCTAGATCACAAACATCTGAAAGTTAGTTCAGCTACATGCAATCAGGGGAAGCCAATCTGGTTTTTTTTTCAACAATATTTGATACATCACACTACTGTATAGTGTGATGTATAAATTGACAGTATTATTCTGCAACAGGATTGATAATTGGTCCTGTCTCCTTACATTTCAAATACAGTCAGGTTCAACTGTTACCTGTATTGTGGAACATCTTTTGAATCTACCTGCAGACCGTTACTCAGATGGATTACCCCGTAACCTTTCTCAATGACCTCTGTAGGGTTTGTTCACCTGCAGGACCATGGGAATCTCCCCTACCAAAATACCTCCTCCGTAGTACACAGAGAACGTGCCTTACCAGCCGCCTAGCACCAAGACGGATTGTTTAGGGGTGCAGAATTAGCCAGGTCAGGGAATCCTTGGCCTCAGGCCCGGCTAATTACTTTCTAATGTGATGACGATTCTTTTGAAGAGTTGTTTCTCGCTGACCAAATCTCTTTAAAAGCATCTTGGGGCGTGCAAAGGGGGCCGAGAGGGAGTGCGCTGTGGCAGGCCACACCAGGGCCAGAGGGGGGCTCAGGTTACACTCTGCCTGCCGTGATGCATTGCTGGTGGGACGCCTAGGCTCCAGTGCTCCCCTCCTCCCCCTCAACCACCACCACCTCAATCCTCTTCCTCTCAGCACTGTCCCTCCAAGAGAGGCTGCCGCAGAGCTTCGCAGAAACTCTGACACCAATCCAGAGGATGCACTCTGCACATGAAACCTTACACTCAACTAATGGTTACAAATGTGTTTTCAAAGAAATCCCAGGTCTCCTGTGTAAACCATAGACTCACACTGCTGGATGGGCATATATGCACACACGTGGGCACATTAGCGTACACAATTGGGGACAACCAGTGTAGTTGAACTAAGAGATTTAAAAAGGACTGCATACATGTTTAGATATTGGGATCTTGTTTTAGTTCACTCCTGTGGGAGACAAAAGAAAAAGACCAAACATTTTATATTTGAACTGATGTCAGGTTTTGTGATTTTTACCACCAACTTTAACAATTTAATACAATGATAACCAAACATATCAAGGACTTGCCTTCGAAAATTGCAGGAGGCTTGTGGCTTTGACTGACACATCACACAGATTTCAGTAACCTCTTGCTTTCTTTATCTCATTCCCTCAAAGAAAATGTATTCCCTTTCAGGGGAGTGATCCCTAATTAGCTGTCAGGTGATAGTGTGCTGCTTTCATTGTGCTCCCTGGTGCTGCGCTGCAGGCTATGTGGTCAGCAGTCAGTCTAAGACTGAAGTGACAGATCATCTCTCTATACACCAGACCCCTGCAGCTGAAAGAGACCACTTGGTCCTTACAAAGAGATCCCAAATCTCCAGAATTCAATATCAAATCTCATAACAAACAGATCACTGACCAGCATAGACAAGAGGATCACTTGAGAATTTGTCTTTACTCTCACGAAGAACAAACAATAATCAGTGATATGTTTGTCTTCCACCTATAGATGACTGATGACTGGATCTGGGTCTGAATTATTTAGTATCCCTTTGTGTTTGTCAGTTTGTTCAATGTAGGTGATTTTAATGGAGAAAAGATACTTGTTATATCATGTTCCAACATTCAGTGAAACTGACAAAAGCTTTTGGTAAATCACAATCACATTTTGCCATATAAGTGCAAAAAATAACTATCCTTTCCTGTATTTCCCAATAAAAGCCATATCTTCTAACTTAACAGGATATGGCAGACAGGTAATTCCTGATATAAAAGATGTGATTTCTTCCTGTCTGTCTGTTAGTTTCACTGCCTGCTCCTCCAGACAGTTCCAGTATCCACCAGACAGCAGGAGGACCTTGTTTGAAGGTCATGTCAGCACCAGGGCGTAAACGTTAGACCTTTTTGTGGTCAGGGTAAATGTACAAGGCCGCCCTGCGGGAGCACTCCTTCCCTCTCTTTAATCGGCGTATAACAGGCCCTTGTAGAGCCAAACTGTCTGCGACACATCAGCACTTAGAAATAAAAAACCCTCAGCCAACCTTGCAACGGCTGCGGTTAGAGTACGGAAGCTAGATCATTTCAGAGGGACAACACAGGCAGGTCTGCTGGTAGAAGGGAAAGACTGAATCCATATGATTTCTGTATTTTGAAATCTTCCAATTTAAACTTTTAGGTATAACTTATTTGTTTATTATCCCTAAGATTAAAAAAAGACTTGATGGTGTTCCCCCTGAATGAAAATGATGGAACTGCTCCACCGACTTTGTTGACACAGTAGCAGGTGTATTTTATGGCACTACTGTTGTCTGTTAGCACTACTACTACTGCTACTTGTTTGGAATACCTACAGTATTTTCCTAATCTTTTTATTTTGTATGTGTACAAACAATTTCCATTATATTTTTTTATTTTGGTTTTAAAAGGGTTTTATGTTGCAGTGTTAACTTTATTTTAGAACCCTACCTGTGTTCACTATTTATTGACTTGTTTGTTTGTTTGTTTGTTTGTTTGTTTGTTTTGTTTCATACTTTTTAACCCTTATCTCAAAGTTGTTTCATAAAGTCAGCACTAGGAAAGTGTTTATTTAATAATCCTATAATGGATGGGCAGTGTAAGGGGCCAGACACAAAATATAAACAATTCATCCATTCACTACAACAAATAACCTTATTTGTACTGTATGATGACTTGGCGTCTTTGCAAAATATTTTTTGAAGTTTGTCCCTAAATGGCATTAGATTATAGTTTTAGCGCTCTGTTTTTAAGATTTTGTCTTTAAAATGAACCATGTAAGAATACATCATTTAAGATTCAGGAGTCATTTTATGAATCTGTGTATGTTTTGTTGCTCTGTGATCTGGAATTCATGTCCCGATAATTTTAAAACCGGTCATTTAGCATTTATTTCTGAATGCTTCAACATTCAGCTCGACATTCGACAAAGGTAATAAGACAAAACACAAAATATACAGCCATCTCTCTGTTAGTGAGGCAAATAATTTGAAGGAGCCGAGAAAGCAAATTTAACAGTTCTAATGCTCCAGCCGCGGAACTTAATTTACCAATTTGCAGGAAGACAAGATGGCAGGAAACAAGCCAATTTGCCACGTGTGCAGCGCACAACAAACCCCAGCCTTGCTGCCCAGCCTCATGAGAGGTCATTATCCCTAAAAAAGAATGCCATGCTGTATTAAGATGTTGCCGCATCAAAACGAGGGAGACAGCCTCATTACAAGTAATTATGAGGGAATTAGAAACATCATTTAACTAAACGAGCAAATAATGTCCAGGATATTGAAGAAGCTGCCTGCACTTCTGCCGACCGCTGCAAGTCCCATTACAAAAATTGTAGGTCTTTAATAGAATAATGACATGCTTTATCTTCTCTGCCGCTCTCTGAGAGGGTCTTTGGAGCAGAGGGAAGGGTTGAGGGAGGGAGGGGAGGATGTGAAAACAACTGTTGCAGAGCTCTCTGTCCTTAGTGTGGTCTCACTCTTGAGTGTGTAGCATACGGCCTTCAAGATAATCCCCTTATTATCCTTACAAATACAAAATGGAGAGCAGCTATTGTATCTCACATCCATTATTGTGTCAAATGTAATGCTAATGGACTTATCTCTAGAGTAATAGCCGACTTCTCTTTAAGGTGCTGTTGCCTATAATAGTTTGGTGCATATTGGACCGCAAATGGCACTTCAAAACAGGCAGTTTGAGAAATTGTTGGTCATTTAACAGTGAAGCAAAATGCATTTTGCCATTAAAGCCCTAATGCAGAGGTTTGGTTAAATATTGTTCTTTGGGAGTTAAAATAACTGTGCTGCTTCTATTTGATGTTAAGTTATTAACATCTCAAAATATGTCATGAGTTTAATTCATTTTAAATAAAATGGAAATAGAAAAGTTAAAACCAATTTTTTTATTAAAATATTGGTATGGTGTTTTATGCCTGTTTTAGTTATTAAATCCTTTACGATGTATTGGATTCTACCATATTTTACTTAATATACTTTATCCATAAGTCTGCTTTGGCCTGGTTCAGTAACATATGCCTCTCCGGGGGGCTGGGGAGAGGGGGGACAAACACAATTTCCCTTCAGCTCCTTCATTTCCAGTTGATATAAAACAGAATCGTGAAAAATCACTTCTGGTCCAAGCTCTCCTTTTTAACCATTAACCCATAAATACAGAAGCAGGTTAAAGCCAGCGGATGACAGGGCCTGCCTCAAAAACCTTGTTACGCTCCCCTCAAATTCATTTAGGGAGCAAACAGGTCTTGAGAGTTGTCTGGCTTAATGCATTGCGATCGCTTTTAAAACTCTTGTCTTGAGGCAGACCCGAGGCTCTGCATCTGCCCATGGTGTTATACTTCATAACCTTCCACTATAAAATGAAGCCACACATGCCCTCTTTAAATCAAATGGCTGTAAATATGTTAAGTAGTTGAAAAGCCCTTGTCCAACTAAAGGGTGAAGAGATGGAAAAAAACGAGTTCTTCAAATATTAGAAAGGAACACTATAAATAAAAAAGTAAAGTAATGTTGTTGCAGCCTGTTTAAATTTAATGGGGTCTCTATTAAGTTTGTTTTGACGTAAATCATTTTATCTAAAAGAGGTAATATCCGGGGGGTTTAGTATAATTCATTATGATCCTGTAAATATGCTCTAAAAACTATCCTGAGAATCAATTTGCCCAGTGCTTCCTTTCTTTGCCTTTCCCCCTCCACACTGTGTGTAGCCCACAGTTTCCATTACTCCCATCATAAATTATACCACAGAGTGAATTACACTTGCTTTTCACCTTACCAGGCAGGTTTGATGAATCCTAAGGCACAACACATCATCTCAACAAATCTTCATCACCATGCCAGTCGCTGTCTCTTTGCAGTTTAAACCACTTCAAATCATTTTCATTGCCGTGCTATTAAAATTTGTAATTCACACCTGCCATTGCAGTGATACATAGTTACATAGAACCCCCTCCTCCACCTATTCCTCTCTCTCACCTATTCTCTTCTTTGCTCGTTGCATCTCCACACATCTCTCTCGCTGTCTTATACATCAAACAACCTCTGGTGACATGACAGGTCATGTAGATTTCCCACAAGTCAGTGGGGTGCAAACATCCATCCAAAAAAGCGGCACATTTCCGTCATACCTGATGACATAATGACCACTTGGAAACTAATAAACAGCTTCATTCAACCAAAGCTATTGCTCCTTTTCATAAACGTTACGGTCTCCCATCCCTCTCTCTATCTCTTTTTTCTCTCCCTCTCCTATCTGTCACAAATTCATCCCCCAGTGCCTCACCTCTTCGCTGGTGCTGGAGTTACCCATAAATCACTGTTGTTGTCTAACGCTATCCATTTTCCCAGAAACACAGGGCGGCTGTTGCAGAAATTGGGTCAGGCATAATCTGCAGGGCAGCAGAGCCTCGCTAGTCATGATTCAGCTAGGTAATGCAGCTATTAGCACACAGTGAGAGATTGGTCGGATGAGTAGAAGGTGGTGGTGTTGGTGGGGGGTGGGGTCCCTTGTACAAGATGTGACACCCAAGAAAAGCTGGCAAATGGCACGGTTTTATCGCTCCCCATCAAGCACGGAGCATTTATGTGCGTGCTTGGAAGTGAGTGATTCTCTTCAGGCTTGTTTAGTATTTCGATGTATTGAATTGCTATGAAATAGTAAATTGAACAATATGAGCTGGACCTCTCCTCTGCTTCTGAATTAACAAGACATACTGTGTATGGTATTCATTGTGTAACTGATACAGCAATTCATGTGCATAATGAGAAAAAGCGAACAGCTCTGATGAATGACAGCAAAAGTCTTGAACTTTGACAAAATGCCTCTTTATTATGTTTCCCCTCTAAAGGTCTGATGCTAGGGAGCCACAGGAGGAAGATGTAAAATAAGAGAAGATCCAGCCCAGAGGCATGATTGGCTCATGGTGTGTATCTCTTCTCCACCCTGCAATCTACTTCTTATTTGCCTCTATATGTATTAGCTTGCTCAGGTAACCCACCTCTTGATTTATAGCAGAGTGTTGCTAGCAGTGTTTATATAAATTCAAAATGAAAAAAAGTTTGCAAAATCTTTGCATCGTGATCTGTGGTTTTAGACTCAGATTGATGTTTTATTCTGCTTGTAGGCCAATTTACTTAACAAATGTGGAAGTTACAGTGTGAGCCTTGCAGAAGGATAAATGTGTTACATTTTACACTGCAGCCCTGCACAAATCCAAGCTGCAATTAAAATACACCAGTCAGGAAGCTCACAACTTAAAATTTGATGTAATAATAGGAGGTATAAGTTAAGACGTGTGAGCCTACAGCGATGGAAACTATCATATAAACAGTAATGTCATTTATGTTAATTCACGCCAGTGTTTTCTAGTTTTTTTCCTCACACAGGTGTTCTTTGTGTGAAGCAGCTTTAATAAAACCCTCCAGGGGATAATTATTGCAGCTCCACAACAAAAAATCCACTTTAATTTCTGGTTATATCATGAGCCTTTAACATATAGAGATTATCACATTGGTTATTACAAAAGTGAGATCCCAGTTTGTGTTCTGTTTGTATGCTCTTCAGGGGACAAGAAGTGTCAATGTAGCTAGGCAGAATCAACATTAATTGATTACATTTAAGTGTTTGCCTTCTGTGTTAAAAAAAACTGCAAAAGTTGAGTTCACAAACATAAGTACACAAAATAATAAAATAAAATAAAAGTCAAGCAAGTCCAATGTTCACTGAAATAGAAAATTTATTGAATGAGAAGGCTATTATTTAAGGTCTAAATTACAATAGAAACAATGATGTTTTTCCTTAAATGGAATAATTGTTTTTTTCCTGACAGGTGAAATACAATGACTGATGCTTTGCAATATGTGTGACAAACCAATCATGAACTAAAAACTGTGTTAACACATTTTTTGTGGAATCCATTTTTTTCTTGAATGAGAAATGAATGTTATACTTCATTATGTTGTCAGTTAGAGGAGAGGGAAAATAAAAGTACAAAAATGATTGTTATTAATTATACACATGGTGTATTTTATACATTTAGGGAAGCTTGATTGCTTTCATGTGAGACGTACAGTTGCTGCATAATAAAAATTTCCTTAACAAATAAAATGATACAATTAATATACAGGGGTTATGTGGAGACACTTGTAAGAATGCTGTATTGTTTTGTAATGTGTTTTTACGTGGACATACAGCAGAGTCAATCAGTACTCAATCTTGTTATACAGGTTGTATAAAGGTAACGCTGGCAGGTTGCTCCCCGGGTAATAAAGGGGCGTTGGAAAGGCGATAGACCGGGGAACCGGAACACGCAGTAAGGAGTTATCTCTGAAAACCAGCGGCATCCCCACTAGTGTCTGTGCGGAGGCGTGGGCCATGTTGGCCGCCTCCAGTTCAGCTGATAGCTGCCGTTTCCATTTGTTCCTCCTGTTCTGAAACCACGTCTTGACCTGAGTCTCCGTCAGCTGCAGGCTGGAGGCTAAGCAGGCCCGCTCCGAGCTGCTCAGGTACCGCTTCATGTCGAAGGTGGACTCCAGCTGGTACACCTGACTCCGGGAGAAAACCGTGCGCGTCTTCTTCTTGGTTGAGTTGCCCTGCTTGTCCGCACCGTCTGTCTGTCGATCCTCAGACAGAGGTGACATTTGATGGCACGGTCTCTCCTGCTCCTCCTTATAATCCTGCAGCATAGGCTGTGGCAGGTGCGGCCGCCGCGCGAGCCCGTCATTCCCAGATAGAAGTCCTTTAGCGGGACCTACGCGCGAGCAGGAAGATGAGAGGAAAAAGGTGGTGAATATCATAACCGACAACAACATCTATGTTGTAAAACATGCGACTGAAAAAAAAATACCCCCCACATACTCAGTTTGAGAGTTCGTGAAGTGTGAACTCTGACTTTCTAAATCGACTGCTGACTTTTTAAATAAACAATTCAGCATGAGTAGCCTACGCTCGGTGTAGGCTACAGCAAGCTATTAATATAATTTCGCTCTATTTAACGCCCAATTGACGACGTGTAGTGCAGCCATTTTAGAAACATGTTTCATTAATTAGTAGGCTCAATTAAATTTGGAATGAGAGGAAAGACAGAGGGATAATTATTCGACCTTCCACTCTTCGCTGCTGCTGCGATGATTGTCTGCACACAATGAACAAGTGGAAGTGGATTATCTGCATGTGAGTCACAAACACAAGCTAATGAAATGTGAGTTGAAAAAGAAAAGAAAAAAACAGGCTGCCCGGTTATATAAAAATGAATAAAAAGGGGATGTAATTAGGCCTACTGTCATGCCATTTTCTGTAGTAAACGAAAAAATATATTAACTCTAAATATGTCACAATAACATTTAAATTGTCACTTAACTATTTGGTTTCGTTACCTTTTAGTAATACAAATTATAATGATAATAATAGTAAATATTCCTTACCTAAACAGAAGTTATGGGCTCGGTGCTGGTTGCATGGCTCGCTGTGACCTGTGTCGGAGCAGAAGCAGTCTGCTGAGTCCTCCCCGCCGCTGCACTCCTCCTCGGAAGACACCGACAGTGAGCGCCTCCGCGGCGGCGGTGGCGGCGCTGGCGGCCCCTTGGAGAGCTCCTTGTTCCCGGAGCGCGGCGCATCGGGCGGTGTGCCCAAAATAGACTGGATGGTAAAGCTGGAAATCGGGCCCGACGAGCACTTGCTCCCGCTGTCTTCTGCGCTACTCATTCTCGCTTCATAACAGTATTGAAGTATTCCCTGAATCTGTCTGTCCCCTTGTATTCCGTTATTGGTTTCTACACGATTGGTGCGTAAAATTACGAGTGCGGCTTTTGTCTTCTGTTTTTTTTTTTCCCTATCCGGATTTAATTGTGGTGTTTTAACATTGAAGGAGTTGTAGGTGTTTTTTCTAGAGCTCGGGGAACTAGAGTGTATTCCTGGTCCTCCTCCCCACGCTCTGGATCAGAGGCAGCAAGGTTGCGTTGCTTCATTTGCATGTAGGTAAGCTCCTCCTGGGCCAATCGCAGCCTCCAACATAAGCCCGGAAATTTCAAACTCCTGTCAAGGTTTTGAGACGGGATGAGGAGAGCGAGAGAGTCGGAGGGGACCAGTTCTCATGTCTGCATTCAGCTGCAGTTAGAACAAGTTGTGTCTTAAAACAAATGTAATATGTTGTCACGGTTTGATATTGTTTGGAGTTAATTAAAACGTCATGAATTTAAAAATGGTCAAAATGTTGTACCAAATTGCCATATTTCATATTTTAAGAAAAATGTGTTTTGATTTATGAAAATATTATTGCACATCTTTCATTTAGAGTGTGTTATGTGTCTTGAATAGGCTGTCCCAGATTGATGTCTTTTAAAAATCTGGTCAGTTGATCCATGAAAATTGGCAACGTATCTATGTACCTGTACAACCAAGAAACGGCTCAGTCAACTGAGGATGACCTCATGCAAGCTTTTTCTTTCAATGTGCATGCTAAATTAGCGTGAGTGACGGTAACACGCATACAGCCTTGGAACTAATACAGAGGCCTAACTCATTTTTCCTGAAAATAATAAACTCATTCCGCGTCCATTATCAGCGATTAAGAATTAATTTGATCATTACTGAGCTAATCTGCCTCGCGATGACCGCGCGTGGAGTGGAGGCCGGCTAATTGATTGACTAATTGTTGGAGGTGGTGGGGACTGAGTGCTTGCGTGCGTGCTTGCGTGCGTGTTTGCGTGCGTGCGCGTGCGTGCGTGCGTGCGTGTGAGTGAGTGGAGCGGAGGGGATCGCCCCCACCACCACCCATTCTCTATCTATCTGTGTGTGTGTGTGTGTGTGTGTGTGTGTGTGTGTGTGTGTGTGTGTGTGTGTGTGTGTGTGTGTGTGTGTGTGTGTGTGTGTGATTGTGTCTGGCTACGCGACAGCTGCGGGGCTTGAGCTGGCGGTTCGGGCACATTATCCCTCTTTTACTGCTTTGTAAGGGAGCCCCAGACACATTACAAATGGTCAGCTTTAATCATCATGTCAGCGCCCTTCCCGGTAGCCACACAACCGGCCTTCGGTGTTAAAGACATGCTGGAAAAAAGGGAGTAGACGACAACTATGAACGCTGCTGTGCTGCTGCTGCTGCTGCTGCTGCTGCTGCTGATGATGATGATGATGATGATGATGATGATGATGATGATGTTGACAGCAGATTCTCACGTCATCATCATCATAGCTGCCAGACAGAAGCATCTGGATCGACGCGTAAATACCGTCAACTGGCAGCGGGGCCAGCAGCTGCTAACGATCTTAACACAACGCTTTCGCAGGGGAGGCTTTAATGGGGGGGGAAATATATGAGGGCAGTCAGGGCGGATGCTGAATTTATGGTGGTTACACATAAGGCGTGAAATATGCAATGACAGTTAAATGGGTTTATTTTATATGCCGCTCTTTTCAAACAAAGACCTTTGTCAGTGGAGCCGCCTTCATCACTTTCAGGCGACTTTAGCAAAGTGAGATTAGTTCATCACAGAGATAGTGGACATACCAGGCTACTGTTGTACTGCACAGAATGCATTACACGCGCTGTTGTATTTCAAAGTTGGCGTTTATAGGCCAGTCGCAGGCCAAGCAGTGTATTAGTATGAAAATGTTCATCCCTCACTCATGTTTCTGCGTTTCGCCGAGGTCTGCCGAGGCCCTAACAGCAGGGAGAGGGCCTAAGTTCGTGCTCTATCACAATGATAGGTGGTGCATGGCCGGCCTCTCGCAATAACAGAACAAGATCTTTAGCAGGAGAGAAAGGTCTGAGAAAGACAGATGAAGTTATGAGGCGCTTTGATCTGGGAATCAAGCTTCGATAAATATTAAACAAAGACCCTTTACACGTGTGTATTATGATATATGGCGTGTCCAACTCTAGAATAAGGAAATTACCAGAGAAAATGATATCAATAAATTTTCTAAGTATAAACGTTGATTACGTTTCGATTTTCATTCAAGAAAGCTGGGCCTGCTCTTTTTTCAGGGGGCTTTGTGCGTACGTGTGTGTGTGTTTGTGTGTGTGAGAGAGAGAGAAAGATAGAGAGAGGAGAGAGAGATAGAGAGAGAGAGAAGAGAGATACATATATATAGATAGAGAGAGAGTGAGAAAGCGAGAAAGACAGAGAGAGAGAGAGAGGGGGGGAGAGAGAGAGAGAGAGAGAGAGAGAGAGAGTTGTAAACGCACGAGCCCTGGAGGTGTACAATTTATGTAATCTGAGTGTGGAAATGAACTGGGTAATTTATTGGAAAACACAAAGTCAGGAAGATTGGATCAGTACAGCCTATCCACGGGCTCCTATCCATCAAGTTCCAATTAACAACCTAACCATTGAGTTTTAATGGCTTTCCAATCTACTGCCCTGATAGACTCATCAATTCCTCGGGGAGAAATTAAGAAAATCGACCGCCCCCCGGCGTTTCAGTGTCATTCTTCACAGCAACTATATGTCAAATTAAAAACACAATTAAAATTTAAACTGTTCCAATCAGACGGTGCCCTGCAACCTATGTTTCACTTAATAGAACTTTGATGAAAATCTGATGCTCGCATTCAATCAGCAAAGCAAATGAGATGGGTTTAAAACAAGATTTCCTCTTCAAGAAGTGTCAAAAGAGTTGTTCAAGCACCACGAGCTTTGACGCGTCCGATCACTTCGGTTTGGCCTCTGATTGTAAATGCACCAGTGTTTGTATCGATGCCAGGATGCAACTGTTGACGCGCAAGAACAACATAAGAGGTGCTCTTTAGGTGAACTTTTCTACATTCAGTTTTTGGCACAATTTGAAGGAGAATGTTTGTTAGTGGGGATTAAAAGGTGAGAATTAATCCTATAGACTCGTGCGGTGCATGCAGCCTTTAAATCCCACTGTAGCCTAACTAACTATAATAGTCCAACACACATGTGAGCAGTTGCCAGTGGCCCCAGAGAAGAGGCTAGCGTTACGCAAGGTGGTCGGGCCACTTGTGTGTTTCCAAACTAGCACTAAAACCTATGATAAGGCTTCGAAATTACCCATTCAGAACTCCATTTTAATGTAATACATGAGCGCAGTACCCGGTCACGTCCGTTTGCCCCCGTTCCTGCAAGTGTACTTTATCTGATTTCGCTCCCTTTACTCTTTTACATACAGATGTCGCACAAATGGAAATTATTGAGTGGTAATTTTTTCAATTTATGCGTGCAAATCAAGGTCACGCTGAGCCGAAGCGGCGCGTGAACGTTGCTCTTACTTGACGCAATATGATGCAGACGTTTACGGATCGATATGTGCCAGAGGAATAATGCCATTTCAATCTATTAATTTGCGGTAATGGGGCCGTGTTGAGTGTGCGCGGTAGGTACACATCAATACTTGGGTGATCTGACGATATTTGAATGAAGCCTTTGTCTCTTGATGAGATCATCATATAGAGTGTATGGCTGACTGATTCATTTCCAATAACTGTATGTATTAGCCTACAGATGCAACATAAAACGACCTTTGAAGCAAAGGTTGTTCTGAGAAATACATGTGCCTGAAAATATGTTTTCATTTTCAACTGTTTTCTTTATGTGTCTCATGTTTGGGCAACCCAAATGCAGTTTGGTGTAGTGTGGTATTACATGTATTTATGAAGGCAGATTGAATCTTGAAACTGTCATTAAACTATGAAGCTGCTAATAGTTTGTCTGCAATGAAGTGGTGGCGTTGAGTGTGAGTGTTTTAATTAAATGGACCTGAAACAGAAGCAGGTTGTAGTTTCCCTGCAGCTAAGTGTCCACCTGGACTCTGACACCTGATAACATCGTGGAGGTGGATTCTAGTTAGATTCAAAAGAGACTTGTATTTAAATAAAACATTTTACCCTGGTGTTTATTTATTATTGTTATTTATTACTGATTGTTGATCATTGCTATTAATTGTGCCACAGAGGCTGAGAGGAGTGTTCGCTCCCTCCCCTCAATCTCCTCCCCTTGGATCTGCATTTTTCCTTGTATTTTAACATAAATCATCTAGTTTTGTATAAATGGTCAAATAAAATAAAAAATACAAAAGTACTAACTGTGAAAAAAATAAAATAAAAAAAAAGTTTAAAAAAAATTTCAGGCTCTGGTGGAGTCATGATATGATTTCTAACCAGGATCCTGTAAAAAAAAATTATACTTATTATATTAAGGTTTACAATAAGGCCCCTTGCCATGGGGTGGGCAGCCGATTTTTTTTAGCGCATATTTATCAATTTCCTACGATTTTCTCGATTGTGCAATATCTTGAAACAAGTTAGAATCAAATCTAATCTCCCCACTTTCGCTTAGAAGTTGTTTCCTTATTCAAGAAAAGATGTTAAAGCAGGTTAATTTGCATAAAAACAACTACTGGGGCCTACAACACCGCATGTGTCCGTTGAGACACTCAATGCCACCCGGTCGTGCCGTGTTAAAAAGTACCAGTTTAATCATTTCTCTCCAATTTTAAAATTTTACATTTTGCAAACTTTTTTATTTAAATTAAGGCTGTTAGAGAGCAGTATATGATTTAACTGTGGAGACACTGAGATGTAATAGTCTAGATTTAAAATATGGATGATATTGAAATACGATCACGTGTCCTTTAAATAGGCTATAAGTGGCATCAAAAGTTGTTTCCTCGTCAAAAAAGAAAATGATGTTCAGAAAAAAGTAGGCTCCTTAAAATAAAATAAATGAAATAAGAATGAATTAACAGTTAAATTGACGGTTTCAGCAACAAACCAGTGAGATGAAGAAACTTGCCACATAGATCCTGACATCCTTGTACCTCACACTGAACATACAACACACACGTGTATATATATATATATGTATATATACATATACACACATATATATAGGCCTACACATATGCATACATTAAATATACATACACACACGTATACATATATATACAAATGTACATATATATGCACACATATATATCTATATACACACGGTGTGTGTGTGTGTGTGTGTGTGTGTGTGTGTGTGTGTGTGTGTGTGTGAGAGAGAGAGAGAGCGAGAGAGAGAGAAACATGTTAAAAGACAGCAGCTTATCAGGGGATAATGTCCTCTTCTGAATACATTACCTATTATTTTGTCAAGATGGTGGCAATTACGTATCTAATTGACTGAGCCCGTTTTTATGTAAAATAACGTGTTAGTGCATAACACACCAAGATGATTACAGGAACCTACCCTACCTGCCCAAGCTACAAGTGTGTGTGTGTGGGGAGGGGGGCTGTATCTTTTATCAGAATAGAAATTAATTGATTAATTAATTAATCTCATATACCGTTAATTATTTTTACCTCTCTTGGTGAATTCATTTTTTTTAACGAAAAATGTGACAAAGTCACAAAACATATTAACGGCTCCATTTACCTCCTCTGGTCATTGCTAGATTCTCTACAGAAGGCATACAAACATGACCTAAATGTAAGGAATGTTATCCATTTATTTCACAACATAGTTCAGCAATACAATATCAAAACGTTGTTTTTACTGTACAAAGGAGAAGTGGCAGCTCCTCTCTCCGTGCCTCATTAAATATATACATTTACATATTTTATACACCAGTGTCGATATTTTTGCCGCTCCTGTTTAAAAACACAAAGTAGACTAAGAGACAACGGGAGCTCACACTTGTGCTTGAAAGACGTGTCCATGTAGAGGGAACAAGAGTAAGAATCACGAAAACTAAACATGAAGCTACATGGGTATTTTACAGGTGACTGTCTTGATTGTCCCTCGTCAAGCGCTTTAAAAAGCAAACAAAAAGAAACCCAACAAAGCCTCATCAATACACCTGCGTGAATAGACGACAAACATGTTTTACCGGTTGGTGGAGTCATTAGTTCAAAGCACACCGTCAGCGTATTGCACATCATCGTGTAATGATTTCTGGAAATGTACCCTAAATAAAAACAAATAATTTTGTCAGATGATAAGCACGCCCGCGCTTTTAGGCCACCAATTTTTGTAAACAAGGGTAAAAAAAGAACAAAATAATAATGATAAAAAAGTTGTTTGGCCTGCAGATCATGGTGTATGGAAAAATAAAAGACATCAGGCAGTGTAAGCAGGTGGACTCCTGAGGTGATAATTATTTAGGCCTATAGAATTAATAGGCAGCTAATAATAATAATAATAATAATAACAATAATAATAATAATAATATAAAACATGGGATTTGAATTGTCGGATCACATGTAAACAGCACCCTTATGGAAAATGACACAATATATTTGCCAAAATAGTTCCGTGTGGGCCTTACAGTGTGTCTCTTTTTTTCTTCATTCAGTCAGTTGTACAAAAATAGTCTTTTTTTTCTTCTTTTTTTTTTTTTTTTTTGATTTGATGATTTTGAAATCGACACAAAGTTGTGCCGAAAACTCAGCTATTTTCAAACCGGTCTGAGTAGCGGCACGGATGTGACGATTGGATGGGAGTAATAGACGCCCGGGTGCGGGAAGGTGAGCAGCGGCTGGCTCACGGGCACGTTGGCACCGGCGCCTCCGCTCTCCGAGGCCGAGTTCTCGTGGTAGAGGATGGGCACCCGGACTATCCTCTGCGCCGCGGCGTGACTCAGGTTGGCGGCCTCCAGCTCCGCGGCCAGCTGCCTCTTCCACTTGTTTCTCCTGTTCTGGAACCAGATCTTCACCTGCGTCTCCGTCAGGTGGAGAGACGCGGCCAGGCCGGCCCGCTCCGAGCTGCTCAGGTACCGCTTCATGTCGAAGGTGGACTCCAGCTGGAACACCTGGCTCCGGGAGAAAACCGTGCGCGTCTTCTTCTTGCGGCACGGCTTCTTGTCGTCATCGCTCTTCTTCCACTCTCCCAGCTCGTCTTTTTTTACTTCTTCCGTGTCGCTCTCCTCTAGGATTATCTCGTCGCCACTTTTGGTGTTGTTGTGCTCATCGTCCTCGTCTTCGTCTTTGACGTCTGGCTCGGATTTGAGAACCAGGTCCGGCGAGTCTCTGTCCGTGCCCGAGGTTGGAGAGGAGTCTCTGGCTCTTAGTTTGTCTGTGACTGAAATGGGGAAACAGGGAGATGTGGTTATAAACACTGGAACCTGATGCTGTATGTGTTTGGGATTTTATCACAGCCTGTTGATCCTGAAAAATATGGCTTGGGAAATTTAACATATGCTACGCTAAACAGAACTGACCACACCGCGCTCAAATATATTCAATGTATTATTTTACCCTACTAAAAATAACACTTTTAATAGACTAAAGAAATAAAATATTCTAAATATGTAGGCCTGCTTTATATGTGAGTTTTAGTTGAACAAATCAGGGTTGTACAATCTATCTTCTAATTCACAAGCTTAAAAAATCCCCATTTAGTCTTTGCATGAACGCATAGCACCATTCATATCAGCGTGTTTTAAATCCTACGTGAATAAAATCACAGAAACAAAACAAAAAAATACGCTGTCAGTGACCAAACCTCTGGGGTAAGATGTTCACAGTGAGTATAGACAAATCAAAAGCTCGCTGCGCAGCGTCACCCCCATCCAGTGATTTGACGATGTCTAGGCCTACTTCATTTTATGCACAGTGTCACTTTATTGATCTATTATCCAGCATCGTGGCATAACAACATAGGCCTTCAACGAGGACTAGGCTTCAAATCACTAAACACTCTGTGGTGGGGTAAGGACAATGCACTTAATAGTATTTCCCTTCACCAAAACACACAAAATCCCCTTTTATATGAAGAGGAAATGACTGGTATCTGACAAATTATTCTTATGTGTCACAAAACGCACATGGGACATGGTCTTGAAAGTTCCTATGTTGGGATTGTTGTTGAATAAATGAAAAGTTTTCACTCTCTTTTCTAATGATATAGACTCCAACATCAAACAAACTAAACATGACAATGAGTTGCTGGTAAGAACATGATCTATGATAAACAGTGATGTTTTACCTTCGGTTCTGTGTAGGTGGACGGATGAGCTGAGGGCGTAGGGGTACCACCACGCCGAGGTGCGCTCCAAGTAGTGAGCCGGTAGACTGAACCTCTGTGCGGGCAGGTCAAAGCGTGGGAAGTTGAAGTCCCCGACATGGGAAAGGGAAAATCCCCCCTCCAAGGCCGCCTTGGTGGAAGCCAGCACGGGTTTGGGTTTGGACGGTTTGCTATCACAGTTCAGCAGGTTCTTAATGAAAAAAGGAGAGTCCTTGGCCGAAGCGCACGTCTCTTGCGTTGTCTCTGGCATCGCTGTTTGTGGTCTGAACGCAGAGGACCACGGAAGCAGGAATTAAAAGAGGGGGGGAAGCAAGGCTGACTTACAGGCAGTCGATATCCCGGCTCGAGGAATCCCCGTTTTATCGCTCAGTGATTCAACGCGAAGACTCGGTTTCACACCCGGAGAGCGCGTCAAAACACGCGTTCTCCTAAGCTAGAAAAATAATAAAACAAAACGTTTGAGCAATAAAAAAACACGTATAAACATGGAGATGTCTTATTCCGGCGTCTTCGTCAAAACGCAAACTGTGTCCACCGTGTCAGTCAGTCTGGCGTCTGATGCTAATGATGAAATAAAAATGTCATCCAAGTTAAATGCGGAAAGTATAGGCGATTGGGCATGTTCAATGGCAAATGGGATTAAGGGAGAGACGGCGAGGGAAGAGAGAGAGAGAGAGAGAGAGCGAGAGAGAGAGCGAGAGAGAGCGAGAGAGAGAGAGAGAGACCGTCCTCCCCTCTCTGTGCGCTCTGGCTGCAGGCTGTGCGCGCTCGCCTATTATTGGTCTCACACAGTCCAATTAGGCAGCAAATGAACACAGGGCTGTTAGCGCCAAAAAGAAAGGTTTGGGATAAGCACCTCATCGCACAGCTAGCTTTACAGTCAAACAGATCGAGTGCACGAGGTTACTCATAATCCAGTGAGTTTAAAAAAATGTATGTTTATGGATACATTTTTTAACCACTCAGACTGCAGGTGTCTGTGAAATGTTTTAATGTGTCTATTTGGGAATATATTTTAGGAGATGTAAAATTATATTCAACTTCTAAAATTATTATCAAACGCTATGTATTTCAAGGAAATAATAATAATAATAATAATAATAATAATAATAGCCTACAACCTGTAGGCCTATATGCTTAATGCATTATACAAGGCCTAAATGTGATGTTTTTATATAGTGAGTCTATTCAAACATGATTACATTGAATAAAAAGTAAATTATATGCATGTGTGTGAGATGAACAAGCCAGCCATCTAATAGCTATCCTCCCACTGCAATACAAACTCACAAAATAACATTACTACTTGAATAGTGCAAAAGTCTCAGATTCACATGCTTTGTTTGAATAAAACACCTTCTGTCTTGTGCAGAATTGTTTTTAGTTTTCATAACTTGACAAAGCAAAATTGAATATAGGCTAATGCAGGTGTATGGTCACCATGCCAGCACTCTAACCATCACATACTCCCCATTTGTTTTGCTTCTCAGACTCAGACACAATGAAAAAGGCCTGAGATCAGGCTGCAGCTACTCCACGTGCCACCAATGGGCGATTAGATTCATATTTCTAATTCATTGATTTTCAGCGAGGGCCACTTCCATAATGTCTGCGGGTCGCACAGTAATTTATTCCACCCTAATCGATATGGTTAATTCATCCCTCAGATTGCACTCTTTTTAAATGTGCTATGTATATTCACTCATTGATATTAATTGACTTGTTAAAAAGCAGTCCATTGGTTGAAAGCTGGTGTGGAAGGACGGGGAGACAGCGTCCTCTGTGGGTCTAGAGGAGGAAATACAAGTGTGTGGAGAGTGTGTGTGGGTGCGGGTGTTTTAATCACATTGTGGAGAAATAAATCTCATCCCACAGTCACATTATGGGGACTCACCTCTGATTTGGGGCAAAAAAACAGGTCCCCACAAGGCAAACCACTACATTTTAGGGTTTTGCGTCTGTTCAAAACCAGACTCAAAACCCACCTGTTTTTGTTTATTTGTAAATACACTGTTCCTGTCATTTTTTTTCATAATTGTTTATACTTTTCTGTTCCCTGTATCTGTCATTTATTGTCTGAGTGTTTAGAAAGACGCTGTTTAATAAAATGTATTATTATTATTAAAGATTAGGGTCTTGGTTAGGGTTGGGGGCATAACACAATGCATTGCCCTCCAAAGTGACAAAAACAAGTTTGTGTCAAACCAAGATAATAGAGACAAGATATTTTCCTTCTAAGTACAGCGTATTTGTCCTAAAAACAGTCATAACTGAGATGTACTCATTTCAGTTATGAATCATCATCATCCTTTGCTCCCTAAAGCCATTAGTTAGCCATGAGATGTGCAGCCATAATAGAGGGTGTCAGTGACAAGGTAAAGGTTGCACTGGGTGTTACGGTTCTTTTTTTTCATCATCTGTAGTGTTCTTACAAGCATCGGCATGTCCGTGTAATTAACGTGTTATTCATTTAGTGAGCTGCTCAAGTGGAGGTATCCTGTTACAGTGAGGTGATTACCGCCTCTCCTTACTTATTTGATGATGCTCTTACACTGAGGTGCAAAATGTGTGCATTTGGTTCGGAGTTTCTATGAAAGCCAAATCATTCACATTTGTCATGCTTCAGTCAGTATTTGTGAATAAGGACAGCTCTTTAGAAACTGGATAAGGTCTGAATTATTGCAGCGGTAGAACAATCAGCTATATCTGTGTCCCCAAAAACAATGTGGATACTGTCAGTGTGTCCAACCAAAGCTCTATGCACACTGGACAGTATTAAAGTAACTCAAGCTCTTGGAGACTCTTACTGGTTTCTATTTCACCCACGTTTTTCTAGTACATTGTTTATACGCTCCACAACACTTCTAAACTCAGAGAGGAAACTGTTACTAATCATTCTGGACAGCAGGAAATTGGACAATCTAAAAAATATATATATTCACTGATATAAGCTTGATTTCCGAAACTAATTTTGGGATGACGAGATGAGTTCACATCCCAATTCTTCTAAACATGACAATCCCAGATTTGTATAATTGGTGTGTTTAAGGTGTTGCATGATAGCTGTTATAAAAGTGTATGTACAAAATCAAACATGCATGACTAAATTACAAAATTTCATTTTGTAATGTACAAAATGAAACATGCATGGTGCAAAAAGAAAGGGGGATTTGTGCAGCCTCCTGTATTTACTTCATATTGTAACAGTATTAAAATCATTGACAACTTAACCAATACTTATCCAAAACAAACCTCTTCCATGATGTACCTATTTTTTGAAAAAATACATTTTCATGTTATTAAATACAGATTATTTTGAATAATTTCAATTATTTAAGTCACAATATTTTAAAAGGAAAGACAGTGGAGGATGTATGAATTAAAGTAAGAAATCAAACACAGAGAAGCTAATGTGTCTGATGAAGGTCTATGTGACCAAAATGTTGGTGCAATAAATAAATAATAAATAATGTAATTTGGGAGCTCTTCAGTGTGCAGATATCATTACTCTCCACTGCATTATTATTTTAACCCTTAGATAAAAGTGACTCTTGTAGGCTGTTATCATATTGGCCGGATTCCCAGGTTGTGTTTTTGAATAGTCCAACAGAGATTGTTAAAGGGCCCGGTAATATTTATGTCACAAATAATAATTTAGCCTACCACAATGCTTTACTACTATAATAAAAGTTCATAACTGGGGATAAAAATAACCCAACTGATGCTAACCCTGAAAATAAATTGTACAAACTAAAACCCTTTACTTTAAAAAAAACACAGTTCATATTACTGTATGCATTGATTAGACACATGCAGTAGACATTGCCCAGAGGCCATAGAGGCCTTCTGAATGCTCCATAAGTCTATTTTTGTTGCTCCTGGGGTAGGTTACTATGACTTTTATATTATTTATTTCAAAGCACCCAGATATTGATTATTTCACAAGGAAAAATGACAAATGGCAGGAGGGAATGACACGGTCAGCAGGTTCTATTAGAGAAATGATAGTGTTGCTCGTGGTTTGTTAAAAGGTCCAGTTTAGATACTTTATAGGTTTACATCCATCATCGTCTAATGACCTATTTGATGAAAAACACGCGCTCTGGTGACAACGGCCCTGTGCAGCCAACTTCGCTTTGTAATTGCTCCCATATTAAATATAGATTTTTGTTTTGATATCTTGTGAGAATTCCTTTCTGTGGGTCAAAATTGTGATAAAAGACATGGATGCAATGACAAAAGCTCACAGGGAGAAAACTGGAAGGAAAATTGGAAAAATAGTTGGTGTTGAGGATGTGGAGGAAGTATTCAGATCTGTTATTTAAGTAAAAGAGGCAATACACCATTATAAGTAAAAGCAAATGTTATTGGAAAAATGTAAAATCTCGAAAATTAAAGTACCCTTAGTCATTGGATTATTTTTTTCTGATGCATTAATGTAAAAGTAGCATTTCACATTTTTTAGATGTAAATTCTTAATCTTTAAAAGTAGCTAAAGGATTCAGAAGCATTCTGGAGGAACTATTTTGATCAATTATACTATAAAATAGTCCTTAAAACTATGTTGGTATTACTTGAAGGAAAAAAAACAAACATTTATCACTATTACCTGTCCACCCTGTTTCCTTCTTGCGCTTTTAACTGGACACTCCTGTTGGCACGAACCATTAAACCATTGAAGGCCACACTGAGATTGCTTTAGATTTAAGTATTGCATTTAACTTGTAAAGGAATTGGTGGCCCTCCACTGACCCGGCAAGCTTTAATTGGGATTGTGCGAGTATTGATTGTAAGTGGCCAGGCGAATCTTGAATTACAGCCTGATTAGCTTTTACTCGGCCCCTTGCACCAGCTCAACCAGGAGCTCAATGTCATTCAGGTTGGAACACTTCAGCGGCCACTTGACTTGAGGGAATCTTGTTATTTCCTGTGTAAACAGGAAACATCATGTTTTTAAGGAGGGGAATGGCAGTTGTTCTGGCAAAGTTACTTTAGTCACACAAGGCTGTAATCTTCTCATAGTCTATAGTCACTTTTAGAAATAGTCACTTAGCATGTACCTTAGGAATAGATATGGGCACAAAGAAGGTCTATTCTCTTTTTTTATCTTTCTTGCTCTCATTTTATTCATGTTATCACTCCTTCTCTTCCTTTATTGTTTCTCAGCAGAGACGATGACCTCTGTAAGGTTTGGATGGAAACAGTCGTAGGAGCGATGTAGCCCATTTTCTCTATTATGAGCCGCTTCGTCCAAGCCCTCCGGGTTCCCAGCCTCAATATCCACCCTTTGGACCTCCAAAAACTCGCCCGTGGATCGTCAGCTTTTACCCAGCCTGCCTGTATGTGTCATTACAACTCGGTAATCTGGAGAGGGCAACAGAAAAGTTCTCATCAGTGTCAGGCTGAGATATAGATATAGGACGGGTAACAAATGGCCAAATGCACAGGCAGCAGAGCAGACCATCAATAAAGCAATTTCTTGTGTCATAACAGCCGCGCTTTTCCTAAAGCCAACCTTTCAAAACTTTTCCCTCTGCAAATCGCTGCAGCCCCACCATTAGAGTCCTGCCTTGTGAATTTAATGGATTCCGTACAAATAATATTCCACCATAATGGAAAAGGTTGAAGTCACTGAAGACAGATGAAGTCATAAACACGTATAATTGAGAATCAAAGACCGATAAATTTTAAACTGCTATCCATTTTCTCTTTTTAGATGATGATCTATGTCAGCACGGCTGCAGGAAAATGGAAGAGATTATGGGGGGAAATTATAACAATAAATTTTCTAAACATACACCTTGATTATGCTTCGATTTTTTGGAGGGGTAGAGGGCGAGGGAGGGGGGTTAGAAAGAAGGCTTGGATTGCTGAAAGCTTGCTGGCTAAATGGCACCATAAAATAGGTTCCCTGCTCTTTTGCCTGCAGAGCGTAGGCATGCCTGGAGGTGTGATTTCCCCCCTCCTCTAAATGGGGGAAATGAATTGTGTAATTTATTGCAAACGTGCACACAGTGAGATTAGATCAGCATATCCCATCAAAGGAACAACAATCAATCAGCCTCTAGTTAACAGCTTGAAACACATAAACCAGGGTACCTAATGGCTGTCCAATTTAACAGATTGATAGACTTATCCGGTCCTAAGGGATGAATTAACAAAACCGGGTACTTTCACACAGGCGTTGACACTTTTGACAGGACCTTTTCCCCCTCTAGCTTTCTTACCATCTTTACTCCTGAATATAGCAATAAGGTTAACCTGAAAATAAAGAGAAAGTCAGTTTTTCCTCTTTTCTTTTTT
>NC_045749.1:9033016-9050141 GCF_008692095.1 Etheostoma spectabile | reverse complement strand
TGAGAAAGCACTCCAGAGCTGATTTGTAATTCAGATGAGGCGGGAGTAGAAGTGTGTCAGATGTGGAGAATGGGCTCATTTTAATGACCTGATTACCGCAGGTCATTTGGAACCGTGAAATCAAGGGAGCTATTCAAAGCCACTTACCAATATCTAAATGTGACCCAGGCGACCCATTCAACCAAGAATGTAGTTTGAAAACAGGAACTTGTTTGTTTCATATCTTATTAATCACATAATTGATTCATGTGAACTCATCAGTGCAAAAACATATTAAAGAAACAGTTTGACATTTTGGTAAATGCACTTGTTCCCATAATTGCCAAGAGTTAGGTGAGAAGATTGATATCACTATCGTGTCTGTACAGTAAACATGTTGGTAGATTTAGCAGCCAGTTAGCTCAGCTTAGCATAAAGACTGTAAACAGGGGGATATTGCCTGACTCTATCCAAGGGTAAATAATCAGCACCTGTAAAGCTCCCAATTTGTAACATGGTATATTTTGGACGTTTAATACGTTCAAAAACCAATGTGTAAAATTAACAATTCCACATTTTACTGGGGGTTACTGGACAATGTATTGATTACCAGCAGAGATTTCATGAAGTTACTGGCACAGGACAAGAAATAGTCTGGCACATATCCCACTGTAAAACACCGAATACTAGTTTTTACACTTTAGTTGCGGTGGAAATTAGACAAAGATATATTGTGTTAATTGGTTTTCTTTAGATGCTGGTGGGTCAACATTGTTACCTTTGGACAGAGCCAGACTAGCAGATTCCCCCTGTTTTCACTCTTTATAAGCTGCTAACTCACTGCTGACTCAATCATACAGAAGTAAGGGTGGTATCAATTAGGGGTGGCTGTGGCTCAGTGGTAGAGCGGTTGCCTGCCAATCGGAAGGTTGGTGGTTCGATCCCCGCCCCTGCAGTCATTGTCGAAGTGTCCTTGGGCAAGATACTGAACCCCGAGTTGCCCCCGGTGCTGCGCATCGGAGTGTGAATGTGTGTGAGTGTTTATCTGATGAGCAGGTGGCACCTTGTACGGCAGCCCCGGCCACAGTGTATGAATGGTGAATGTTTCCTGTAGATGTAAAAGCGCTTTGAGCAGTTGAGCAGACTGGAAAAGCGCTATATAAATACAGCACATTTACATCAATTGTGTCATTGAACCTTCGCAAAGAACACAAAAAATTATATTTCTCAAAACAATGTACTATTCCTTTAAATACTATCTTTTTCAGGAAACCAAATCAGTAGCTTTTAGCAATGGAGCTCCCCTCACTGGTGACTGAGAGCACCATTGTCAGGTCAGCTCAGCCTGGTTAAAAGCTTACTGAATTATGATATAACTCAAAAGCTGGGACAGCGTTTGGCTGCTATTCATTGTGAATGGGACCTGGCATTGAAGCCCGGCGCTGCCCAAGCTACAGAAACTCCAAAATTGCCCAGCAGCACTATAGGGGAAAGTTAAGAAAGGCTCAACTTTATGTAAATGTCTATTGACGTAACATGAGCAAAAATCAGGCAAGAGCCAGTCGCATTTGTTTTAATACCTGCAGTAACAGAAGTATAAACGTGTTTACCACTACACAATGTAAAAAAGGCCGCAAACAAGGCTATTCTGAAGTCAGGAAATAAACTCGCCTCCTCCTTCCTTGTGTGTAACACAGCAGCTACGTCCAAGAACAACTGTCCACTCAGAGCAAAGTTTGTAAATAACATGTTTTATGCAACTTTCAGACAGCTACATATTTATGAGAGGCTAGAGACAGGCTATCAAAACAGTTCTTGCACCGGCTTGGTTTTGGGCTGAACGTAACATTGTTAACAGGCAAAATACTGAATGTACTACTGGACTGAAGACTAAAGTGCATCTGCTGTGATGCGATCCTGAGTTTAAAAGACAGGTGAAATAACTACACAGTCAGTGACCATGGGTCTCTGAACTAAATTGAATAAAACTATTTGAATCAACAAAGTGATTTGAAATTTCTGTACTAACAGTGAGCACCAAATACCAGCTTCAAAGAAACACATTAAAAGGTTAACAGGCTGTACTGTCCTCTGAAGAGCTTGGCTACAAACCCAGCCTTGACCCAGAGAATTAGCGTAATGCACACTTGGTGTCACCATATTATCTTGTCCACATCCACAGAGACAACTGATCTCTCTGTGTCACTGCATAATTGAGGAGCTGTTGGTATCAAGGATGTGACCCTGAGAGGGATGAGAAAGTGTTACCCTAGACCCCCAACAGCAGACCAGAGGAACCGACTCAAGTGAGAACCACAAACGGGGCCCATCCATAGGCCAGAGACAGCAGACAGTCTCCCCCACAACCTCTGAAGCCAGCGGTCCGTGATAAATATGTGACCGATGTGTGCGCTCCACTACAAGGTAACAGAAATCCACATTAAAGAGGAACTGGACCTCCTCGTCGGATTAAGCATGTGAAGGGCTGTGGTCAATTTTAGTCTCGTCTGAGACACTTTAGGAAATGGATTGAGATTCAGCTCATGGGTTGGGAATGAGACAAAATTGATTACTGATGGATCAATAGATTGGCTAGTGAATAAGAGCCCATTACTAAGCAATCAAAACTAATAGCACTTCTTCCTTTCCATTAGCTTAGTAGAAAACCTGCATTTATCGGAAGAGAACAGAAGAAATACCCAAACACAAAACAGGACTATTAAACTCAACAAGGGTCTCACACTCTAGGTCAGAGACCCAAATTGTGTTTTCCTACTTGACACTAATACTTGTATCCTCCCTGTGGACACAACTCCACCGACCCTCTTGTTCGGTCTGTGAGTGTAGTAAGGTGCACATGGTCACAAACATGACTGCTACCCTCCTCCTGAAGGACAGTAATTGGTGTTTGTTTGTTCTCTTTTCTCCTTCTCTTGTGTCGCAGGGTGGTAAAGAGTGCTATTACTGTCATCTGATTAGTATGCTTCCTCCAGTAGCTGTCAGGAGTCAGGACTGCCTAATGAGAGGAAACTTGAGCAGCATGACAAGAGAGACCTTTTGTACACACACACACAAACACACACACACACACACACACACACACACACATTTAAATCTACACTGTGAGTGTGAGATAGATTCAATTGATGTGCCTTCAATGTATTATTTCTTCCAGCGTAATGTATTTAGTCAGATAAATAAAGATAACATTGTGAACAGTCCCCCCGTTATTTGTTACAAATCCTTAACTTTTCCCGTAGCAATAAAACATAAAAAAATTAATAGTGAAATTTAAACTATATTTAAACATATAACTCATCATAACCAATGATATTGTATACACTCAGTCCAGATCATGTCTCAGAAGAAGGTATGGTACTGCAGCCATGTAAGATGTAACCAACTAAAGAGATGTCTGGAGCTCTGAAAGCATTATTCTTAAGTTTGCAAGAAGAAGTTAAAGTAAAAATCCCTTTTTACTTAAGTCCAAAACAGGTTGATAAATAAGGGCTCTGTCTACATAGATTTGGCCATGTAGGAGAAGAAAATCTGAATATATAATATACCTTATATGGAACATGGAAGCATTATCAAATGCTCCCCAAACATAAAATTAAATAATAATAAAATCATCAGAGTCATATCATCATTCTACCTTCTGTTAAAAATGGGAAACTCACGAGGCACCAGCATCAATTACTAATACATTCGAATTTACACCAACCCTTGACAACTCTATATTCCACACATCTGAATGCGCCCCGAAGTCCTCAGGGCATGCTGGAAAATTAACAATTTAATAGCAATAAAAACTCTGACTCAAGTGGACTTCAAATCACACTCAAAAACACACACACACACACACACACACACACACACACACACACACACACGCACAACTATTTTTTCCCCATTCACACACACACACAGCAACCTTAAAGGATGTGACAGCTTTATAGAACTAACAGTGTCAACCTCATTCATGCAAGTTTGTATTGTTGGAGGAATTTCTAAACATTGAATAAAACAAGAGAACGCTACTAAAAGCAGATATGACAATATACCAGATTAACCTTCTGTTTTGGAATGTAACTATTCACATTTACTCAAGTACTTTACAAGTACAAATTTGAGGTGCTTTACATAAGTATTCCCATTTCATATTACTTCATACTAACAAGTATAATGACTCCACTACATATCAGAGGGAAATATTGTTCTTTTCACTCCACCACATATATTAAACAGCTTTACTTACTTTACAATTTTCGATTTTACATAAAACAATAAACTATGGATTAAACTGCCTGAAGAATAGTTCAACTTAGCTCTTCAACCGACTACAACCATAAAGTTCAAGTTAAACATTGATACATAATTAATAATAATTAGTTAATTTTAGTATAAAACTTAAACCAGAGAGTGTGTTTAATTATTTTTTTACTCCAAGTACATTTAGCTAATAACCCTTGTATGTCCTTGGGTGAAATTTCTAAGCCAATTTTACTTGTAATGTAGTATTTTGGTATTACAGTATTACATAAGTGGATCTGAATACTCCCTCCACCACTGGTTACAATGAGGGATTTGGAGAACTACTAAGATGATTCTGTGCTGTTTCAGACTTTATAAAACCATGTACCACATTAACATTCTGGCATTTATCTTCTCTGTCAATGGCATTCCCATTAATATCTCTCGTTCTTTCCTTCACTCCTTTTCCTTCTCCGACAATGGCCCTTGTATTAGTCAAAATGGAGCATTGATTATTTGTAAAAACATAAGTGCAAATCAAATCAACATTGTGCAGGGACAGATGAGCGCTGCCTACCTGTGCACACGCAGGAAAAAGGGGGCAGTTATTGACCAATTGATTTGATGTGAGGGAGGGTCATTCTTTTTCCTGCAATGGAAAGACCTCAAATGTAAAGCTAGCAATCACTCCACCACCTTACCTCCAACTACAACTACCTCTAACACCCAACTGTGTCCTCAATCTCCAAACCAATGGGTCCAGGTATGAAACTTTTCCGTCAGCACTGTTTTGTATTTGGCTTTCTATTTCACTTTAATAGGGGAGAAACTGGCAACATATTCTTTTACAGCCCCCTGGCACCATTAGAAAGCCTGCTGTCATTTGGATTATTTATGAAAAACTATTTCATGCTTACTTACATTTGCCGCTTATTTCCCCCCAGTGTGACCTGCAGCAGATTTAGTTCCATTTCGAAAGCCTTAAAGCCAATTCTTTATATCTGCAGGTCAGCCTTCTCGATTGAGTTGAGATTGAAATACCAGTGTGTAGGGGGAAAGATATGGCAAGAGGAAGCCAATGATCTTTTATTGTGTTGAGGGCTATAGTAAAGAGAAAAGGCAGGGGGATACCGAAAGAGGAGAAACAATAGGAGGGTTAAAGGTGGGGGAACGGGGGTGATTTTTAGGTGGATGTAGAATTGGAGACACCTGCAGAAATAAGAGGCAATGCAAAGGCAGCAACAAAAGTTGAGGAATGAATGGGCCACAAACATCCAGCTGCTCATGAGCATCAAAGACAACAAAGACAGGCCAAGAACTGAGTCAGCAAATTGGCATAGAAAGTGAAAACAGAAAAGACATAAAAAAACAAAGTGGTCTTAAATCCGCAAGATTTTATATTTCATCCAAAAACATGTCAAATATCGTTGCTTGCAAGGTGTTTTACAAGGTCTACAATGATAAACTTTTCTGGGCAGGTTTGGTTTGTGATATTTTTCCTCCGGTGTTTCTAGAATCTATACTCATATTCTTGTCTGTACAAGAAAATTGGCAATCTTTGTCTTTCAACATATCAAATAAATCAAAATAAACTTCCCCACCAAGGAGCTTGACAAGCCAGGAAAAAGCAGTCACACTCCCCTTTGGATCATGCATCTATACTCATAATCCCATACAGTATGAGATGGGGTCTTTTTCACTCCCCATTACACACACAACACACACACACACACACACACACACACACACACACACACACACACACACTCTTTTGATCTGGGTTTGGCCTGGGCTTTATACAGTGACCTTAATAAACTGCGGCGTGGCTTTGCAGGTTTGTCACTGTCACAGGTAAATGATGTAATTAATGAGCGTGTTGCGGAGTGGATGGGAGCCGGGGTGTTAGCTTTTAAACACCTCTTCAGCTGACTGGGTTTGGGGAGGCCCAGCTGGACACAGCCAGCGGATCGATAGGGGGTCAGGGGTCAGTCAACCCTCCCATTATGGCCCTGGTAGCTCTCATCATCGTCTGGCTAACGATGCCTGCAGGAGGGCCAGAGAGCCACTGCAGGGAAAGCAAGCAGCTTCTGGAGCTTCAATCGGAGGCTGGTCTGATTTAAACTCGTTATGCATAATTTTTGTTATTATTGTTAATGTACATATGTACATGAGTATATGATGGGAGTGCCTTTACCGTGGTTGCAGACTCTCCATGTTCTGTTATTGAGAAATGTTGGTCACTTTGTCAGGTCACTAAATGATTAATAATGGCATTAAAGTCCATAGTTGTAACTGGGATTGACATGTTTGCATTTCCACACGTTGAAATCAGCGTAAGCCAAGCAAGGATTAATTTCTCTCAAGTGTAGTTTCCTTTGTGTCAGAAAATTGTGTATCATTATAATATCCTTGAAATACATTTATTTGGATTGGAAATGTTTAATAATCTTACCCTAGTGGCAGTTTGTTTAGCGTATACTAAGAATTGTATTAGTATAGACTACAATATAGAATTGTATTTTAGAACTAGTAAAAGAAGTAGAAAAAAACACTTACAGCTAAGTTGTGTTGCAGTGTAGACTGTGAAGAGCTCAGCACTGCTGTATAACATTAAAATGTGTTGCTGTTATTGCTGTCTGTAATCATGTGTAATCTGCATAAGAAAAACAGTGATGGCCTGTGGCTAATGTCACTACTGTTAATGGCTAGAAAAGGACAAAGAACAGCAAGGAACATGGGAAATGGTTCCTGGTCAGGGTGGTTTAAAGTGCTTATATTAGGCTCATTTTCAGGTTCATAACTGTATTTAGGAGTTTTTATCAGAATAGGTGTATGTGGTTTAATTTTCAAGGTCAGCACTACGAGCTAGTCCGTTGCATAGTGTGATAGCGTGCCACGCTAGCAGCTAGGCGAGCATTATAACATGTGTTACAAAGTGACACACATTTGTCAAGGAAGCAAAGGCTGGACTACAATAAAACTGTTTGGAGCAGTTTGTGAACAGTGTTTTCTGTTGGAGATGGTAAGTCCCTTTGGGTTGGTCTTTGGGCTTTTTCACTTTGTAAACCTATAACATGCACAAAAAAGATATATAACAATAAAGGAAAGGGAAAAAGCCAAAAAGCATAATTTAAGCACTTTAATTGATAACTTTGAGACAACTGATGAAGTGCTGTTATTTTTGAAAAAACAAAACTTGTTTTGTTATGAATTTTATAATGCCGTACTATTTTACTTTGGTGAATTATAACTTAACATATACTGGATTAAAATGTCTTAACCAGATTTCTTCACTTTGTTAATGTCCAATACAGTATGGCAAAATTCCACTAAATTTGCTAACGTTCACAAAGAAATGTGTATGCTAATGCTGACTCTGCCTTTTTTCTGTGATGTTTTAAATGTCAATATTATTTTTACATGATGTAATACCCCTATAACACCTGAGACTGAAATTTGATATCGTAGTGGAAGTACTTCAAGGATTTTATATACTCATATAAAATATATTTATATTATTTGGGGGTAACAATAAATCACCCCTTCAACTTATTTTCATTTCTATTTCTGAGATGACGTCAACCTTTCTCCATTGAGCATTGAGCATCTCCATTGGAGCCAATTTATGTGTGTAGCTCAGGTGGGACACAGACAGCAGCTTCACTGCAGAAAACAACGCGCCTCCCCGACCCCTCGGTGAGTAGCTGTGTTAGCACTTTTGAACGTGTTAGCACGGTTAGCCAAGTTAACTAGGCGCTGCCTCCCCAGCTCTATCATCTCCAAGGCTGTGCGTGTCCCCACACGGCTCTCACCTTGATGGATGAATTAGCTCTTAGCTTATCTTAGACTAAACTGCTATCAGTGTGGACTGAATCATGTGAAGAAATCGCGCAGGTGAGAGCTGCCAATCTGGCGACGTCAGACAGACAACGCACTCGTTTTTGAAAGGAACTCTGGGAGATGAGGTCATAGAAGCCTGCCTGCAATTACGTCTTACCGCCAAAACTGCCGCTAGAAACAATCTAACTCACATCTTACGGACTTCAACTTTAAATAAGGATTTGTCTAAAGTTTTCTAATTTTCTTTCAAGATGTTACGTTTTCAACTCAGACATTGTTTTAATTCAACTACCCTGTCTTGATCTTGCTGTTGGGTAGCTTGATTGCCTGGTTAGCTGCTAGAGCTAGTTGTTACCTGCTAGCTATTAGCTGCTATTGATAAGTGTGTTCAGCCACGCTTTTGTGAAAATCATAAAGCAGCAGTTTCATGTATATTTGTAGCTCATCCATTTTGCATGTGCTCAATCTGATGTTGGTGAGTAGGAGGCTTGGTGTCGATCTGTGTGCTAGAGCCGTTAGCCGGGCAGTCGGACAGTCGGCTGCAGGAGGCGAGGAAGGCGGGGATAAAGACTGCCTTCTCGGCTAAGGGAACTAGCACACAGATCTCCACTGCCAAGCCTCCTACTCACCAACACCAGATCGATCACACATAAAATGGATGAGCTACAAATACACACGGAACTGCTGCTTTATGAATTTGACAAAAGTCTGGCTGAACACCCTTATCAAAAGCAGCTAATAGCCAGCTGCTAGCTCTAGCAACTAACCAGGCAAGCTACCCATTAGGTCCGGGTTTTTTCACTTAAAAGTACTAAAAAGTATATTTATAGCAATCAAGATTAACATAAAAATTGGCCGGAATTCTCCTTTAAGTGTGCATCATATTTCTTAGAACTTTTAGTTTCTTTCCAGGTAGGTGCCCCGAGCAATACTACAACCCGTTTGAAAATAATATATAGGCTAGCATTAATATTAGAGCGGGGGAACATGGGAAATTGTTCCTGGGCAGATTGGGTTTGATCAATATCCTTAAAAGGGCAGAAGTCTAATCTAACAGTTCCTTCACATTAGCAGAACAGTCCAATTCAGACCACTCTTTACTCAGACTGCACAGTCACTCAGATCCATACAGAGATAAAAACTTAACAGCTTATTTGGAGTGTGCTAGAGTGTAATTTTTGCTGTGAGCTCCCCGAGGAATAATGGGACCAGTTTTGTTCATGATGTTGATGCATTATTAATCATACAGCATGGGAAAAAAATCGTTCCTGGTCAGATTGGGCTTGATCAATAATCCTCAAAGGGAAGAAACCTCATTATTCTAAAACTTCCCTTCCCTCACATTAGCAGGACTGTCCAATCAGACCGCTCTCCGGCAGATCCATAAAATACATATAGAGAACAAAACTCAACAGCTAATTTAGAGTTTTTAAAACAGTGAGCTCCCCAGGGAATACTGGGACCAGGTTAGTTCATTATATTAAGGTTTATGCATTATAATTATTAAAGTGCTTTATAAAATACCCCTATGAGCATGTTTTACTTCTGTCTAGGGCTGGGTATCGTTAAAAGATGTTTAATACCGATTCAATACTTTTTGATACAATTGTTTTCAACTCCATTGATGCAATTTTTTTATGTATTTTTAACCACCTTTAAACCAATGTGACACACACTGTAGTCAAGCCTCTCACACACACACACACACACCCCGTCTGTGTATACCGTAGTGTCTTTCCCACATGCTTCTATTATGTGTGAGTCAGCCAATCAAAAGCATTATTAGATCTTGGAAGAAGATTTACTCCTTAGGTGTTTAAATTTGGTATTGAATAACAAGGCATCTGTCGATACTCTATACTAGGCATGTGCTGGTATACGATTCAGACAGTATGATAACCTTCAGCAAAAATATTACGGTATTGCGGTACTGCAATTACAGCTTTAAAATGTTTTTTGTTTTTTTATGTCTGGCTAAAAACTTTTTTTTCTCCATTAAACACAATGCATTTTATTTTAAAACACTCTGCACACTGACAGGGAGAGATGTTTCTAAACTGCACTTTCTATCCTTATATCCACTCATTAAAAACAGCTCATACCTTAGGAACGGTATGACAGAAAATACAGTGGTTTTAAAATACTGACTTTTTAAACCGCGGTATAACTTGAAAACGTTGACAGGCTCATACCTACTTGATACTATAGAGGCAATTTGATCAATGCCTAAATGTTTCAAAGATGGATACCCAGTGCTACATTTTGAAAGATTTTCATGAACATAAAAAGGTGGAGAAAGTTATCATCTTTAAAGTGCTGTTATTCTACAATTTAAAAACACACAAAAAAACTAGCTAGCTATAAGGTGAGTTTATTTATTACTAAAGGCGAAGCACCTTTCAACAACTAATCAATTCAAACTGCTACGTATAAGACATAAAAAGACAAATAAGACAAGATATTGAGTATTAAGTAGGGCTGGGCAATATATTGATATTATATTGTGATATAAAAATAGATTTTATCTTAGATAATGGATAACGGAATATCGTGATATGACATAAGTGGTGTCTTTTACTAGTTTTAAAGGCTGCATTACAGTAAAGTGATGTACTTTTCTGAACTTACCAGACTGTTTTAGTTGTTCTATTATTTGCCTTTACCTATTATTCATCTGAAATCTAAGTTTGAAGATATTTTGTTAAAAGCACCAACTGTCAACCCTAAAATATTGCTGCAATATAAATTTTGAGTTATTAGGTCAAGAATATCGTGATATCTGATTTTCTCCCTGTCACCCAGCCGTAGTATTAAGTACATATTGATGAAAGGCAAGTTAATAAAAAAGGCACAAATAGTTCCTTAAAAAGGAATAAAATTCAACAGAGTATAATAATGAGATAAAATGGAATCAAGTGTTCCTCTGTATCATATAAATTATTCAGGAATTTACGATCAGTCATATTTTAGGTGACTACCAGCCAAATTAAAAGAAATAAAGATTAGATTGGTTGATAATTTAATAATTTATCAAGCAAAAATGCCAAACATGCAGAATCTGCTGCATGCTTTCTGTGATTATTTACACTAAATATCTTTGCGTTTTAGGGTCTTAGTTGGACGAAACAAGCCTTGTCGAAAACACTTACGTGTACATTTTCTTGCTATTTCCTAGGATTTCATAGACCAAACTATTAAGTGGTTGACCAATTAATTGAGAAAACAATCAACAGAATAATCAAAACAGATCATTTTTAGCTGCAGCCCTAGAAAAATATATAATTGTTTGGTTTCAGTCAGAAGAATGAAGATAGTGGCCAAGATCAGTGCTAGATGTGAGCAGACATGGTGATACTTGATACTCTACCTGTGACCCATTGGTGTTTAAAGATGTGCCAGTGGACGCACTATATTATCTTCCTATGGACAGGCTAATCCACTATCAGCCTTTTGCGGTGCGAGTGAAATGCTCGTATTAGGGCAACTGTGCGTTCAGAGGCATCATTCAGGACAATGAGCTATAGCCAGAGAGTGACAAGCTAGAAAAATGTCCCCACTTTTCAGGCTGTACAAATGACGTTTGGCCACAATAACTCACAACCGGACACTTCATTTCAAGTTGGGAGCTAGCTGGCCAGTCAAAAGCTATCATACCATCTTCTTTATTTGTGGCCCATGGTTTTGGTAGTAGGATAATCAAATATGTACTGCTAAAATGCCACTTCAGTCAAAAATATTGGCCAATTCTTTCTCTGCTGTGACTGGGTCCGGATGGCAACCGGTTTCTGATGGTATAAACCTTTAAGAGTCAGGTGGCTGGGCAGGAGGCATCCATCAGGACAAAGAGCACCAGGAGGGAGTATTGGACCAATGCTGGTGATCCCTTGGAGCCACTCTCAAAGCATAATAGTCAAATTAATTGATTACCAATTTATCACTGGGGAATTGCTTGCTTAAAGGAATAATTACTCAACGATAAAGTAGAAATGGCTATGAATTCATTTCAAGGATGACAATCTTTGAGGAGTAATAGTATAATTTGTCACTTGTGACAGTCTATTTGATTGTTCTCGATATTTCAGCCTGGTGGAATATTGGACAGAATCACACCGGGTTGTCAGAGCCAAGCTGAGGTGTATGTGAATGCGTCGAGTGGTGCTTTAATACGGTAATAAGGCAGTCAGAAGAACACTTAGACTTCCTAAGGTGACAGCAGCTTTATCGCGCATTGCCTCATAAAATCCCATCATATCTGTTCGCCACTATTATCAAATGGGTGTTTAGCGTGCGTCTGTGTGGGGGTGTGTTAAAGACAGAGGAAGAGGATGGGTGAACAACCTGTGTTTTTGTGTGTGTGTGTGTGTGTGTGTGTGTGTGTGTGTGTGTGTGTGTGTGTGTGTGTGTGTGTGTGTGTGTGTGTGTGTGTGTGTTTGGAGGGTAAAGACATGAGAGCACAAAAAGATCAGCATGAAAAGTGAGTTGATCCTGGCCGAGGGCAGAAATACCACAAAGATTCTGAGCTTTTTATAAGAAAAATAAACCCATCCTCCCACGTTGAAGTGAAACATTTCTCTCTTTTTCAATCCTATTTCCTCCTGAAACCCAGGCAGCTGTGGTCAAACTTAGGTCAATAAAATGTCTGTTTGTCCATTGAGTTGCCACATCTATCAAAAAATGAAAGTTTGTCTTTAAAGGAGAGATATAATTCAGTGGGAAGAGAGTGAGCCCTTTCTGTGAGGCATGCAGGAAATTAATCAAGGAAATGGAGTTTTGGGTGTGCCTATATCACATCTAATCTATCCTTTGTCCACATGTAGACGGCTCCAAGCCTCACCAATCAAGAGCGACACACTGGCTTTATGAAAAGCCACTTGTTCCCGGCATAATTGGGGGGTCTCAATGCTGAGTTAAATGGGAGGTGGAGGTGGAAGGAGGGGTAGTCTTGTTTGCCCATATAAAGTGTGATCCAGATAATAGCATTCTCATCAAAGGCGGCAATTACATTCATTACAACGGCGCAAGGCGCGCCTGCAAGGAAATTAAGTGGTGAGAGGAAAGAAAAGCTTAATATATACCTCCTTTATCCTATCCCCCACCTCTTAGTTCTTTTTCAAATGCTCCTTGTGGAGCGGGGGACCTCAAGAAAGAAACAGTCTCAGTTGGAGAAGAATAAATCTTGTCAAAGTCCCCCTTCACCTTTCTGCCTCCACGAGGCTCCTGTCCACCGTTACTATGGCTGCACTTGTCTCGGTTAAAAAGCTTTTCCAGCAGGGTAATCTCTAATGCAGCTTTTACACAAGCCCAACAAATGACACCAAGTCTTTAAAACCTGCTTAAGACCTTCTCTTAATTAAATTCCAATTTCTTTCAGAAAAGGAGGAGCAAACCAATTGTCTTGGATGGCGTTAAACCACAAATAGCCAGTAAATCAAGCGGTCAAGAGGAGAAGGGAACCTTTTGATTCAGGCCTTTTAAATGTGAATCAGAGCAAGTGGATAACACTGCAACCTCAAAAGACAGGTGTTGTCCCAGAGTACTACTACATGAGCTAGTGTGTATATTCAGACTCGCTCTAATTATTTACTCTTGGGAAGGTTTGGAGTTCAAGTTAGGCCTTTACAAAATGTTAAGTATATGAGTAAGTGTATCAAAATAGACAACAAAAAAATGGATTAGCGTGTTTGATTTATATTAGATATTATGTAATTGTATTTGTGGCTAAAGGTGACCTATTTAACATAGACAAGTAACCATTTCTACAAAAGTTTCCATCAGTGTGACCACAGCATTATTAGGTGTAAATGTCAGCCCCAGTAAGCCCTAATGGAGTATTGCCTACTCTCAGGCTCATTTATAATTGCTCACTGCCCTTTAAAAGAACAGCTTAAAATATTGTGCAATGGGCATGTCATTAATGCAAAATTAAGTTTGACCAATTATTCCCCTTAAGTATTTTTAGCCTTAATAAATGATCTGTCCTTCAAACCCAAGGCTGCATTGGTTCTAACTCCAGGAAATGCATAGTTGGAAAAAAAACATAAGATTATTGTTTTAATGATTTATATTATAGGAATTAAAAACAAAAAAATGAGAGCACAGAAGTGTGCACTTTGTCTTTTTCGAGCCGACAAATCATTGTGGCTGTGTAAATTATTCAACAGGATTTGGCCCCTGTGGAAACCTGAGCATAATTAAATTGCAATAAAATAACATTAGTGTGGACAGGTTGTTAGAAGGTGGTGTAATTGGCCGCTCGCTGCGGTCATGGTTCAACTATTGAGGTCTACTGTCACGTCTTCCACTGGTCCTGTCCATGCTGTCCCCGGGGACTGACATCTGACACACGCAGGACTCACTAGCTGAATGTACACTGAGCTTTACATCTCTGTACAGTGATAGCCACGATCTGTCAGCTGTCATGTTGATGAGTCAAGTCTTTCCTGTAAGGTTAGGACCTATGAACATTACCAGCCTACATGTTGTAGCTTTGTGTCTTGTGGAGTACGGAACAGTGTGTGGTAGAATGGGGATGCACCAGTTTCACCAGTGAGACATGTCCGCCATCTAGTGTCCAGATGTTGAACTGTAATCACATGTGGCCAGGCAACAGCAGGTGTACCTACTTGTAGAACCAAGTGTATCTGTCCAAAAATGTTAGAAAAGTATGTTAAAACAGTTATAGTTATCTAAAGTGACACACAAACACATCATACACAAGCCCAGTTACTATAAAGAATATAGTTTACATCCGTGGATAGATTTTCAACACCAAACAAGTGACTAATGTTACAAAGTAAAGAATTCAAAGGTTTACATTACTGCTGTTATACTTTTGTTCTGACAGTAGCAGTTGTAACACAGTAAAAGGATACTGCAGCCTCACTCAACTTGGTAGTTTATCATCTTCTCATCAGTGGTTTTCCAACAACTTTGACACAAATGGGGGAATGCGATCTTCACCAAGCACTTACTAGTAAATTATTGATTGTGATAAAACATGAATGAGTCAATAGCTTTTGAAAGGCATGCAATTGTTGTGCCTCATTTGCCAATTGTGCATAATTGCAAGCTGTACATCTAAAAGTGTGTCATGTCCCTAATGTGAATGGATATGCTATCAGTTAACTTCATTAGCTTGGTGGCATGAGATGGGTGTTTGAAACATAAAATGCCACTGTGCCTGGATGAAAAAGTGCACCGTTTAAGGTGTAGTACATTTCAATACTGATAGGCTTACAGTTTTTGGACAATTTATGAAAGAATGGAAGTGTTTATTACCTACCCATGATGCTATCTAAAAAAAAGACATAGTCAAAAAAAAAATAAAAAAAAAGCCTTCAAGCCTTTGCTTGAACAGATCAAATGCTTATACTTAACAGCAACTCACTGGCAGGGCCTAATAAGGGCGGTGCCACTTTAAAACTGTGCACTAAATAGACTTAACGTCTAGGTTTGTTGTCTTAGTGTTGACTATAAGCAGGAAAACCCCGTTGCATATTTATTAGAGAGCAAATAACACACTGCAACTTTTAGGGATGATAAAACGGCCAGTAGCTAGTTGGATAAAAGTTGTTTTTGGATGTTTGGAAAGCATTGCTTCACACATTTATTTTTTAAATGATGCATTTAAATGAGTGACCTACCTTCATTCGACGCATAACGATATGTCATAACCTGGCCTGTGTATTTGTAAACAATATTAGGCTACATTATTTATACTGTATCTTACCCAATCCTTTGTAGCACGTTCTAGGCCTTGTCGACTATCAAAACAATAACTTCGGCTTTCGAACGTTGAAAAATGGCAAGCATGTGCGTTAGAACGTTTTTTTCGTTTTCATACAACGTGGGCAACTGTATTACTTTGTATTTGACCAAAGTTACAGTTACTGATGGGAACGGTCCTTCGCGGGTATATTGAGCTTGAGGCGGGATGGCTTTTACGGGTGCACACTCTGTGAACTTTCACCCCTCCAACTGGTTCATTGTTTTGATTTAACAGGTTGTCTTTTCGTGTGAATTGTAGCAAGTGGCTCGACGGAAAGAAAACGATAAAACAAGTAGTACTCTTGAGGATTTACTTAAAAGCGCACAGAGGATGTAACGGTGGCTAAATAATGACCGTGTCGACCAGATACCGGCGTTGTTGTTGACAAAGATGCCTTCTTCAATATAAGCTAGCGTTAGCTGTCTGACTAACGTAGCGTACGTAGCTTCGGTAACAACATGACGATGAGGAGGAGCGGTGTGTAGGAGCGACCGACCAGACATCGGATAGCGCCGATTTCCTGCTCGTCAATCACTGATTTCCAGGATTCTCTTGTCTTTGTGTCTGGATAGGCTCGAAACGGCTTTGTCAACCAAACAAACACAACTGGTTACATTTAACCGACAAGTTATCTTCGAAGAGGTAGGTGTGCGTCTCTGAAAACCATCTATCTAACGTTGACTGTAGTGACACTTTTTTTTTTTTTAAATGTGGTTGGTTGAATGTTTGCTCTTCATAATATTTTAGTCATATAGTTCATTTTCGTGGCAATTCATCTTTGCTCTTTAGTAATTCAAGTCCTAACGTCTTTGTAGTTGTGGACATCGCTTTCTTTCAATGGGTGAGGAGAAGCCGGACACGCTTGACTTTGTGAAGGATTTCCAGGAGTATCTGAGCCAGCAGACTCAACATGTTAACATGATATCAGGCTCTGTCAGCGGCGTCAAGGAGGCGGACGAACTGCCACCAGGTAACTACCTAGCTGTCATTTACTATTTACATATTTGTCATGTGAAGTCATCTGTTGGATGTGTTAGGCGCCTGTATTTTGTGCAATTTGATAGTTAATTTTAGGCAAAAAGCTGACAGCTTCACCTATAAGCATTATCTGATGTCTGACTTTAGATGTTGAACACAATTTGCAATGTTTTTTGCAATCAACGCAGCAAAGAAATGCACTACAGGCAGCTATAGTGCTTATGATAATAATATCCCTCCTGAATCATTTCCCTTAGATATTACATACATATACATAGTCCTGAAATACACACACACACACACACA
>NC_045749.1:9003565-9033006 GCF_008692095.1 Etheostoma spectabile | reverse complement strand
TGCTCAGGACCTATTCATGCACAAATGAAGAGATGTCAGAGTGAGTGGGCTGGACCAGCGCCCTGACACTTTCGTTGAGCGTTTGGTGGGGGGGCTTGAACCCTCTGGTTCCCTCCCTACTACTGCCACCACAATAATCAGAGGTAGTATGGTATTTTTTTCTTTGTGTAAAGTGTAAGTCTTGCTAATGTTCCTGTGTGCAGACTGCAGTCAGAATGGACTGGATCACCCCTCAGTGGACATGTCACTGGAGGACAACTCAGGGATCCTGGTGGATGGTTTTGAGAGGACCTATGACGGCAAGCTTAAGTGCCGCTACTGCAACTATGCCACTAGAGGCACAGCTAGACTCATTGAGCACATCCGAATTCACACAGGTAAGTGTTTATAGGTCTTTTCCAGGGGATGATATTTAAAAGGTTTTGTTATTTAGCCTGTTCTTCTTAATTAAACAGGAGAGAAACCTCACCGCTGTCACCTCTGCCCATTTGCTTCGGCCTATGAGCGCCACCTGGAGGCCCACATGCGATCACACACAGGAGAGAAGCCTTATAAGTGTGAGCTTTGCTCCTTTCGCTGCAGTGATCGTAGCAACTTGTCGCACCATCGACGTCGACGCCACAAACTCCTTCCAATGAAAGGTGCTCGCTCACTTTCCCACAAAAAGATGCTGAGTGTTTTACAGAAGAAAGCCAGCTCACTGGGCTATGGTCGCCGACTCCTCATCAATTTTAACCCCCCTTCTATGGTGGTGCACAAGGCTGACAATGTGAACGACTTCTCCCATGAGCTTCCCCACTTACGTCAGGAGACATATGACAATCAGAGTCATGCAGTCGAGGACGGGCACTCCACAAATCAAAATCACCATCACCATGATATGGTTATGGATAACCCTCTTAACCAGCTGTCCACCCTGGCAGGCCAGTTGGTCAGCCTCCCTGCAGAGTCCCAGGCCCAGATTCAACCTCCCATGTCTCCAGGAGCAGAGTCTATAGTTGATGAGAAGCCCTTCCTCATCCAGCAGCCCCACCCTGCTACAGCTCCCGTGGCTGTCACCAGCATGGCCCGTGCCGCCTCCTCTTCCCCAATCACCCCGGAGCCCCGGGCTCCTCCCCACAGCAATTGCAGCCCAGGAGGGGGACCCTGCAGCGAGCACAGTGGGCGCACCAGTACACCTAGTATCTCTAACAGCCAATCCAGTACACCGGCCCCGGGCCTGTCTGTCCCACTCCAAGACCCCCACATGCTGCATCACTGCCAGCACTGTGACATCTTCTTCCCCGACAACATCCTCTACACCATTCACATGGGCTGCCATGGATACGAGAACCCATTCCAGTGCAACATCTGTGGTCACAAGTGCAAGAGCAAGTACGACTTTGCCTGCCACTTTGCCCGAGGTCAGCACAAGTAATGGATGAACAAGGAAAACTTTGAAAGACCTTTTAACGGACAGCCTTGTTTTTATTAATTCCATAGTAATTTTATTTATTGGTCTTTTACTTGGCCTTGATGTAGCCTAGCCTTTGAAAGTTGTACTTATAAAATGTCAACATTCAGATGGTTTCATTTTGTATAGTTACAGGTGCTCATTCAAGTATATTATAAATGGATGATCAGTGTTTTCAGCAGGTTGAGAATTTATTTCTGGTGGATGAGAGTTACATTCACATGCTGCCATAAATCAGAAAAACAACTTTCCTATTTAGCCAAACTAATTACCCTTATTTAATGTAGTAGGTTACCAAATTCACATCACGATGGATGGATTTTGAAAAAGACATAGCCCGTGGATGAAATATTGTTCCTATGTCAACGCTTCTCTTCAGTATATGAGCTCAACCTTTTTAAATCTGTCTTTTAAATGCAACACCAAGGTAACTCTGACAATAATGGCTTTCATTGTACCTATTTAAAGCTTAATTAAATGGGTACCATTTTATACAGTTTATATGGCCTCATAACAGCATCTCCCTTAAGAAAAATACAAAATTCAAAAAGAGAAGAAACAAAATAAATTCTCAACCCTTTGGAGCTATATCTAAAGATTGCTCTTATGTTACTGAAACAAGAGTGAAACTGTTGGCCAAGAGTGGTCTTACTTAAGGCTTGTTGAAATGATTTTTCAGTGCTTGGTGCAGTACTACTTTACTTTTTCTTTGCAGTGCCTGACATAATCACTTTCTTATGTGTCCAAGATTGAGAGGACTGTTACTTTGAAGATCAGCAGATGTTATTAGAACATCCTCTAATTACTGTAATGAATAGTCCCTGAACTTTAGAAAGTTTGGCCATTGTCGTTTTCTATGGTAGCTGTGATTTTTTTTGCCAAAATTCTGCTCTATGAATGCTGCTAAAAACGTTGGAATCAAAACAATATGGATGGCAACCACAGAAAAAACCTGGTCAAACTTTGTATAGGCTTGTTTCAGCCAGCCAGCTAAGTAGTCGGGTTGTTTTGAAGGTCCTTCACACAGTGCCCTTCCTTGACCAGCATCATGGTAACGCCACTGGGATTTTCCTATCCTTTTAAATACATCATGTCACATTCTGATGTTTTGATATTGTACTAAGTCACTTTGATATCCAGTATCTCCGTGTTTAGGACCGAATTACCAAGTCTTGTGTCTCATGTGAACTTTTTCAGAATTGCCACGTAGCACCGGGGATGCCACAGTTTAGCCTTTGTGATAACGCACACTGAGATTCCCCATTCATCAAATGGATCCTAGTGCTTTTCTGAATATTTACTGAGTATTGTATTCTGAATTGTTGGATAGATGTTCAGTGTCAAAAAAGCAAACTAATGTTGCAGGATGATTGCTGCATTAGCAAGATTGTTCTTTGTCTTGGGTACTGTTGTCTGCTGCTTAGCAACATGCGTGGAGAACATAGTTACTGTTTTTAGGACCACCTCCTTGTCGCCATTGATGCTTACTAGTAATAGGGGCATCCAGTAATGACTGCCTTATGTTCTCGCAGTGTGTCGTACTGTAGGTCCATAGGTAATAGTGAATGTTGAAGCCTGTTGGCGATCACTCTCCCTCTGGGATTGGAACTCATTTTTTTGTGAGACGGATTAATCATACTAATTTATAAGTAAAGTGTTTTCTAACTGATCTGCATTTTGTTTTTTGTCTTCCTTTTCTCCATTGTCTTTGTATTCAAGAACAGAAATCAGTAACAGTTATATCAATATTATGGGGTGTTAATATGTAATGTTCATATTTAAGGCTATGATACAATGAGTTACACCAACAGATTGTCTTTTGATGCTTTTAATCAGGTAATTGAGGTGATCAAGAGAACAATGGTGCAAACAATTTAGTGTCACAATGAACAGAATGAGCTGTAACAATTAGTTAAGAGTATTAAAGCAGCAAATTGCAGAATCTAGTTAAGCCTTGTCCTGCTTGGGAGTCTCTTCTTCCTTTTTTTCAGGGTCTGGAAAAGAGAAAAGTTTTAATGTAATGTTTACTTGAGATTACAAATCTTTTTTATTGCTAACCTAATATTAAAATTTAATTAATCAACTTTTGGTATCAAAACAAAGTACAACTGGCTAGAGACCTTTGAGTTTAATGGGTCCCAGGACCAAAGTTTGACGGTCATGTTCTGACCCCAAGTCTCTGGCCGCCCGTTTGTTGCAGCCACGTCGACAGCGAGAATTGTAGTCCGAGGCTTGGCATATCAGGACCTTACACTGTATGTACACCGACTCTGTGGCTCGCAGGAACTGGAAGGCCTTAAATGTGAAACGGGCATAGGCTTGGGTGCCAGTGATGTAGCTCACGTAGGTGTTGTCCACGGGACAGCTAAAGGTGAAAAAGAGACAGTGTTACTTCAAGAGCAACAGAAGAGCAAAGTCCTGTAATCACCAAGTATTTTCTTTTTTTAATATTTGTTTTTTTGAGTTAAAGTACCAATACTACAATGCAAAAATACTCTATTAGTAAAGTCCTGCATCTAAAATTCTACTTCAGTAAAGTATCAAAAATACTAAATACTAATTACTACTTAATATAAGTAGCATTTTACTGTTGTAGCTGGTCAATAGTTTAACTACTTCAACAGTTGGGTAGTTTAGTCCAGTGCAATCTTAGGGTCTGGCCTTCCTGGAAGAGTCACCAGATAAATCTATACAGGTCGTTAGATGATTACTGGGCTTGGTGAAAAAACGTTCTGCTACAGGAATGTATATTGTATTTTTGGAGGGGATTTTACAGGGGAAATTTCTCTATGGTGAAACAGCTAACAACGTATTGACATGTCAAAAATGACAACCTTTTTAAAGGTATTTTTTTTGCAATTTATTCACCAACATGCATTTAAACATAAAATATTAACCTGTAAAGGAACCAGTAACTGTAGCTTTAAAATAAATGTATTGGAGTAAAAAGTACAGTCAAATGTTGTACAGTAGAAGTATAAAATGTAGTACCTTAAAATCGACTGAAACAAGGCACACTCATCTTACCCATTGCGGACCAGGTAGTAAGGTCTGGTCTGGAAATCATGGGGTGATGGTGAGGTCACACAGGTGTCAAGAAAGAGAACCAGGGAACTGTCACCCCTCCTCAGGTTCACTTGGACATATAAGTTCTGGTTGAGTGTCACCTCGTATGGAACTTGAGTAACCTGAGAATGTGTGAAAAAACGTCAACATGGTGTGTACGTATTTACAATAGGGACTTTCTGTACAAACACCTGTTGACACACCTTGTAGTAGAAGTTGCTTGATGTGTAGAAATCCATGCTGGTATTAAATCTGCCTGTGCCTGTGATGCTGCTGTTATCACGATGTTCGACAACGTACATGATCTGGGCCACTGAGTCCTGCTCCATTCGACAACCCACGTTCATCTTAAAGTGAGACTGGCGTGTGATCTCCCCGGAGCTGGAGGTGTAGGCGTGGAGGGTGTTGGTGTACACAACTCTGTCATTCTCAAACTGTTCAAGGTAGAATATATCGTAAATAGTCACACTCTCTCTATTCTTACCATCAAAGTAATTTGCGGAATAATTATCAGAAAGTAGGCCTAGTGTATATTGTTAAATATTCCCATAAGGTGACGGGTTGTGTACCTTTCGAATGTTGCCACAAGTGTTAATGGGGAAGTTGAAGACCACCTGATATGTGGAAACCTGTGGTCTGCAGTGCGGGTCATTCAGGTACAGACTGTGGCCATCGTATCCGAGAGAGTTCAGGTAAGTCCTCTCAATCACAATGTTCATGTTGTCTGAGGAACAGTCCACTCGACCTGACAAGGTGTTTACAAGATTTTTACAACAGTGTCAATGTTTTCTAGCGGTGTGATTTCAGGGTCCGCATGGTTGGTTGGTCTGTCCACCACTTTGGTCCAGACTGAAAATATCTCTACAACTATTTAGAGGACCGTTAACATGACAGTTTGTACAGATGTTCATGATCCCCAGAAGATGAAGCCTACTGACTGTGGTGACCCCCTTCATAGGTGACCCACTGTTGCGCATCCATGAGGGTGACATTTGTGGTTTTGAATAAAAGGCCTTAACATCTATTGGATGAATTTAAATTAAATGTCACAATGAACTATAATAACTTTGGTCATCGCTTCACTTTCCACATAGCCATCATCATCAGGTCAACATTAAATTTTTTGTCCAATACGTTTGTTTATGAACAAATACTTGTAAAACTAATGACATTCCCATAAGCCTCAGCTGTACGTTGTGTTTACTTTGAACATGTTGAATATTGTCATATTTTGACATGAGCTAAGTCAGTCCAAACATAACATTTTACACACACATGATAAAAATCAAAACTAGATGTCTACCATAATTCTACCTGAGCTTGGTGGCAGAGAGCTTATGAAGTCAGCATTGAACCCTCGGCCAACCACGGAACCATCAGTCCGGAAGAGCACAGTCAAGTAGTTGGAAGTGGAGTAGAAAGAACTCAGACTGTTGTTGCACACTTTCCCCAGATACCGTGAGCTAACAGATGGCCCATCATAGATGGAAATATAGTCACAGGAGCAGCAGTTCTCCAATCTGTTTTTATAAAAAGATAATAAAAAGACACAATTGACTCATGAAAGAAAAACTCATGAAATTGTTCAAGTGTGTATGTGATAATTATCAATTTAGAGCTTAGTTTAGTTAATAATATTCCTGAGAACTGTATGTAATTTTTGTCTTCACATAATTTCTCCATTTGTAATTCATATAGCAATCCTGCTAATGATGAATGTATGTTCTCCAAAAAAAGCGGTTTTGTTCACTCACTGCAGGTAGGTGAATTCCAGGAAGATTCTTTGGTCAAACGCAGCCCTGAGCTGCCAGACACAGTAGGCATTGTCATGGTAGTAGTTGGGGTGGTTGGGGCTGGAGAAGGTGCCAGAGCCAAACAGAGAACCTCCACAGGGTTTTACTAAAGGTGGACAACATAACACGCGTGTCATTGGAGTGAAATATATTCTGAGCAGGCTCATGTTGCACACTGAGGATCCTACCTGTGGCTGGCATGTTAGTTGTGATTGAACAGTAGGCTGTTTGGAAAAAACAACAACAATAAGTACATGAGTTTCAGGATCACAACTTCAGTGGAAACTGTGATCAAAGTGTGCTGTGCTTTGAATGACACCATGCTTACAGTAGAAGTCATAGCAACAGTTGCCATTGTATTGACAGGAGCTTGAGCAGGAACAGCTTCCCATGTGACTCCCGCAGTTGTAACGACACGAGGGCTGAGCTGAGAGACATGGGAGAGTAGTAAGAAATGGCAGCAATCTTTCCTGCTAGCAGAATGAATGACAGGGCGGTTTATTCCCATATACTGAAGGTTATTGAGAGGTGTTCATACCTGTGGTGGGTGAGGGGCAGTGAGCTACATAAAAAAGAGAGGAGAGTAAAGTCATTACAATTGTTCACACCTCTAATTACTGATACAACTGTTGTTTATTCTGCAACAAAAAAATATGTCCATGTCCATGTGGTCAGCAGATGTTTTATAGAAACCAGTATGGAGGGCATAGCAATAGTCTAACTGACTTAAATGACTTGAGCTGCCTTTCTACATCTGGCTGGGATAGAATGACTCTTTCTTTACATACATGTTCTAAGTGGAGAGTATGGTCAGGTTTTTAGAGACAGGTAGGCTAAATGCGGAGATTGTCTCCTGCTACTCAGACTTCAGCACCAATAATAACACTCTATGTTTTGTTGTTGAGTTGCAGGAAATTGTTAGGTGAAATCCAGACCCAAATCCGAAAATCAGATACACCAATGTGATTGGTGCAGCTTAGCTACCAGGGCATAGTTAATGATCATCATTACTGAATGCCAGAGTGACTCACTGAGCAAATTCAAATTGTGTTCTCACAAGAACTCTGGATTTCCAGGGTAGGAAATTGTTTCAGTCCGGGCTATACTGGCAGTGAGGTAAAAGGACGTGTACAGTATACTCCAGCAGAACTGCTTGTTGGATAGACAAAGACCTGTGGAAAACCCCCTTCCCCTTTCTGACATCAGAATTTGGGAAGGGCTGTTTCCGACCATTTTTCAACAATCTCTCATTTACACCCAATTTAGGCAGTGATTGGCCAGATGTACGGAGGAAGAAGCCAGGGTTTTAACTTCTCTCTTTAGCTGTCCTTTTTCTTTGTTACACAACTACTAAATTTAAAGAAGAGTCAATAACACTTTTTCCTCTCCACTTGGTCGGACAATACAAACTGAGGTGACATTGAAGACCCCCATGACATGGACACTTTAAATGTCTAGAAAACTGTGAGTCTTGAATCTTTTGTATAGAATTTAGAAATATCTCCCACAGTGTGTACTGCCGCAAAATTCCGTTTCAATAGGAAACACATTATATTAAGATGCCAGTTTGTATCACGATACAGTGAATTTTTTTTTTGGAAGCTTAGGATAATAATTCTGTTTATTCCTTTATGAAGGTACTGGATGAGGAATAATATTGCAGTGTTGCATTTCAGGAGGTGAAAGATGCTTTTCTGTAAAATCGGTAGATTGTAGTGTGTAGCGGCTTCTCTACTGAGCTTGGGGGACATGATACTTACAGTAGTAGTCATAACAACAGTTGCCATTGTATTGACAAGAGCTTGTGCAGGAACAGCTTCCCATGTGCCTGCCGCAGTTGTAACGACATGAGGGCTGAGCTGAGAAATACGAGAGAGTGTTATAACATTTCAGTTATCTTTCCCGCTAGAAGAATAAATGATTGACGGGGTTTATGAATTATTTCCTTATTCTCAAGGTTGTTGAGAGGTTTTCATACCTGTGGTGGGTGAGGGGCAGTAAGCTACATGAAAAAAGAGAGGAGAATAAAATTATTACAATTGTTTACACCTATTATTACTGATAACCTTTTGGTTTATTCTGCAACCGTGAACAAACAATATGTCCATGCCATTTAGTGTGCAACAGCTTCTCCCCTGAGCTTGGGGGACATGATACTTACAGTAGTAGTCGTAACAACAGTTGCCATTGTATTGACAAGAGCTTGAGCAGGAACAGCTTCCCATGTGCCTGCCGCAGTTGTAACGACACGAGGGCTGAGCTGAGAGACACCAGAGAGTGTTAAAACATTTCAGTAATTGAATATAGGTTTTATTCTTTCACATGTAGGTTGATGAGAGGTTTTCATACCTGTGATTGGTTTGGCAGTGGTTGACAGGCAGGTAGCTACGTGATAGAAATAAGAGAATGAAGTGATTACAACATTTACACCTCCTCTTACTGTTTAAGACAAACATTATGACACAGCTGCTGTGTAATCTGCAAATGGGATGAAAAGCATTGTATCCCATGAACTGACAGGCACTAAGGAATTTGACAGACTGATTCCTTCAGCAAGAGAGGGATGCAGAACCTGTTAATGCTGTTGACTTGTTAGATTTGGCACTTACAGTAGTAGTCATGGCAACAGTTGCCATGGTATTGACAAGAGCTTGAGCAGGAGCAGCTTCCCATGTGCCCACCGCAGTTGTTATAACACGAGGGCCGAGCTGTGAGGCACAGGTTGACATTACAGTATATAATAATTCTTACATATCAAGTACTTCAGGGTAAATTGTAGCTTGAAGGGTTTTTATACCTGAGGAGGGAGGGCTGTGAGTAGTGGTTGGGCAGTAATCTACATAAGGAGAGAGAGAAATGAAGTTGGATCCTTGTTTATTGCATAATAAATTATAATATACCACATGTGTGTTTTGCAATCTTAAACAAACAGGTCATTCTGTGTCCTTCTCAGCACAGCAGTACGGTGGAATTTGACAGACAGATTTGTCCAGCTTGGGAGGGCTGCAGAGGTTGTTAACGCTGTTGATTTGTTTGACTTGGCACTTACACTGGTGGTCACGGCAACAGTTGCCATAGTATTGACAAGAGCTTGTGCAGGAACAGCTTCCCAGGTCCCAGCCGCAGTTGTAACGACATGAGGGCTGAGCTGAGAGACAACATTTACATTATATTCAGATTACTTAAAAAAAAAAAAAAAAAGTATGTTTTTCTTTAATGAAACTTTTACTGAGGGAGAATAAAATTACCAGTTGCTGTTGGTTCAGGTGTGGATAAACAGTAATCTGTAAGAAAGAGAGATTAGATTGGTTAATATATATAAATGAACAATCTATTTTTATGCTTTCTTTCATTTCAACAAAGACATTTTTACTGCTACATCCTGGTCTTAGCTCCAGTGAAAGAAGTATTTAGATACTCAGATACTCAGGTAAAAGGCACTTTGAGTATTTAAAGTAAAACAATGTATGTTCATATGTTACGTTATCATCAGTAAATACACCAGCAGCATTTTACTGGTTGAGGTGTAACTAGTTTTAACTAATTTATTTTAAAAGTTATTCAGTCCAGTGGTTCCCAACCTAGGCCCAATGTGACCCTCTAAAAGGGTCACATTGTAAATCTGAGGGATAAAAAAAAACAAATGTTTTTTTATTTCATATTTTGAACATTTCTCCTATCTTAGATTTTTTTGTGAATTATTTAAATTTATTCTAATTCTTATTCTATACCTCTTTGTTTGAACAGGTATTCAAATGAAACCATACATGTGAAAAGTTGGTGCAAACTGTGAACGACTCATAGACATCTGAAATATGACAGGAGGCACCAACCAGACCGCTGTTGTGTAAGGTTGAGATTCACTCATTTAATCTTCAACAATGCATCATATTTTATGAATGTATCATATGTTGTTTCATTTCAAATCTTAATCTGAAAAGTAAGTCAAAAAGATGTAGTAGAGTAGAAGTATAAAGTAGCAATGAATGGAAATTACTGAGATAAAGTACAAGTCCCTTTAAAAATGTACTTAAATTCAGAATTTGAGTAAATGCACTCAGTTGCATTCCACTACTGCTTACCTTCGTAGTCTGGACAGCAGTTCCCTCTACAGCTTGAAGAGCAAGAGCAGTTTCCAACCTGGTAGCCACAGTTGTATTTGCAGGAACCTCCAGCTGCATGAGGACAGGAAAAACAATTCCCATCACTGAAAAATACAGTTTCGATAGCTCTCTACATAATGTAATGATACCTTTTTGGTGCTCTAGGCCCTATAATCAACATTTTGACATGTCACAGTTGGAAAATCACAGGTTTAAATAATAAAATGAACAATGACTGAATTACATTTAACTGCTTTGGGTTCAGGGTCCTCACATTGTGCATGGCAGTCCTGCTGGGACACTTGAATTGAACTTAAATTATTCACATCTGTGCCTTTCCTACTATGACAAGTCAAAATGTAGGCTGTGAAAAAGGCGTATTGAAATCCTAGATATCATTAAAATGGGGACGCAGCATATTTTATAAAATACATAAATATCTTGGTCTTAACCAAGAGGACTCATGTGTCAACAGGATTTGGAAAAACTTGCTTTTGTCCATGCTTTCATCTTCAGTAGACTTGACTACTGTAACGGGGTCTTTACAGGTCTCACTAAAAAATCAATCAGACAGCTGCAGCTGATTCAGAACGCTGCTGCTCGGGTCCTCACTAAGACCAAGAGACTGGATCACATCCCTCCAGTTCTGAAGTCTTTACACTGGCTTCCTGTGCCTCAAAGAATTGATTTCAAAATAATTTTGCTAGTTTATAAATCACTCAATGGTTTAGGGCCAAAATACATTTCTGATCTGCTGCTACACTATGAACCACCCAGACCTCTCAGGTCATCTGGGACAGGTCTACTTTCTGTCCCCAGAGTCAGAACTAAACAGGGGGAAGCAGCGTTCAGTTTCTATGCTCCTCATATCTGGAATAAACTCCCAGAAACCTGCAGGTCCGCTGCTACTCTGAGTTCTTTTAAATCAAAGCTAAGACCTTTCTTTTAATGTTGCCTTTCTTTAAATGACTGTTCTTTTCTTTAATGTTTAATTTCCTATGCTGCACTGTAATTTTTATTCTTGTGTTTTATGTGTCTTAATGTTCTTATTTTTAATTCACGTGTTTCATCTGTTTTTCTTTTTAACTGTTTTTTAACTGATTTTATGTAAAGCACTTTGAATTGCCCTGTTGCTGAAATGTGCTATACAATTAAAGGTGCCTTGCCTTAACCACTGTTACTTACCCACAACTTGGAAGTCCGCAAAAAAACCTTGGCCGCTACCACTACCATCACTCTTGAAGCGCACAGTTAAAGAAGTACCAGTGGAGTGAAAGGTGGTATTGTTCGTGCCACACACTTTCCCAAGAAGCCTGGAACTGGTACTGGGGCCATCATAGACGTAAATGGCATCAAAAGCACAGGTTGAGTGATACTCAATGCTGTGATAAGGTTAAAGGAAGAACAGAATTTTGAGTTTAAAGCTACAGACAATACAGCAACAGTAGTTAGTGATCACAGGGCCAGCTGAATATGCAGAGCATGCACTTACTTTGCAATACGGAAGTCCAGCTGCACGATTCGACTGCCTGGTGTGATGTTCCAAATACAGTCTGCGTAGTGCGGGTACAGGCCCGGATAGTTAGGGCTGTAAAAAGTGCCCCTGCTGCTATAAAACTGGCTACCACAGCGCACATCTGAAGAAACACAGGATTATAAAAAAAGAAGAAATTACTGAAAAATAACAAATGAATGACCAACTTAAAATGAAAAGAATACAGTCATACAAGTGAGAAATGCAGTTATAAAAAATTACATTTTTGTGTGATACAGAAAATTTTAAGATTATATTTGGACTTCTGAGGGGTGTTTATTTTTATGTCATATGTCAATGCCTTCAATTGTATACAAATGAGATACCTAAAATATATTTAGTCAAAAAATGACTCATTCAGTCTTTAAGTTTGATTATTGTTACTGAAAAATGAAACCATTCACAATGATTCTGTGACAGTCATGCTTACAGTTTACACTCAATTGCAAAAATACGTCAACACTGTGCCTCTCAATTAAATGGTGCAGTCTCTGTGTAACATGTAAGTATATACTGTAGATAAAAATAAATAGATATTAATTAGAAAAAAAACAGAACATGCTCCTTGTTTGTGGGTTACTTATTTTACCCGCTACAGCAGAATCCTTTATACATCTGCATATGTTGCATCAACTGATGGATTAAAAAAAAAACACACACACACACAGACACAAACACACTAAATAAAAAGACAGATTTAAACACTTAAAAGCAAGTATCACCAGATTATGGGCCGCGGATCAAAGACACATTAGTTATTTGTATCTTTCAATACACTTAGTTTTAATTTAGCTGGAACTGATTGAAACACATCAATCAGGCCATTCAGATAGAGACAGTGTAAGGCAAACAGCATGTTTGATGTATGCAGGACAATTAACGTTAAACCATGGTTGCATTATTCTTTGTAGTGGTTTTGTACCTGGAGAAATGGTTGGTGGATTCATTTCCTCAGTTGTTTGAAAGCGACCAACACCTGGTGTATAATGAGAAAAACAAACTTAGTCAGCACAAGTAACAACAGCCAAAACTGGTGTCAAAAACCTGTGATGAAAAAAGACCAAAGTGACAAACATAACAATACCTTGCACTCCATGTGAGGCAACCACACTGCAAAGAACCAAGAGAGTCCACATGGCGAATTTGTTCTCCTTTGAACCTGCTTCAGACGCTGAACATGGCAGCTTATATAGCCAGCCACTTTGATGTAGCGCCCATAAAGTTTCTAAAGCCACCAACAGTGACAGTGATGTATTCCTCATTAATCATTATGCATGAGAAAAAACACACTTGGTTAACTATAATAAAGTGTACACAAAGATTGTGCACATTCATAGCTTCAGGATGTGTTTTAAAATATTTGCTTAAAACATACATAGAACTTAATGAGGGTTTTTGGGAACTTGAGCAGATAATAAAACATCCACTGTAATTATGTATCATGTGTAACTGACATCTGCAACAGTTATTGTAACTGACCACTCAAAATCTACTGCACAGTTGCACTGCTTTTACAGTAAACAGCGTGAACATGAAACATTTGTACATTTTTATTTTCAAAGTAATAGAAAGTAACAGATGCAGTTTCATGTGTTTTAAATATAATAATAATGATAATATTATAAATATAATAATAAAAAAACTCACAATACAGTTCCTTATAGTTGTCTTGTAAATATGCACACATACCATTTAAATCAGATTAAATAGTAATGTGATTATCAGCAGTAAAATGTTAAAATGACGTTACATTTTATTTTTTACATTAAAGCCACATTGGTCCAGACTGAAAGACTGTTGGATTGATTACCATGTTTTTTTCTTTAACATGTATGGTGCCCAGAGGATAAATCCTACTGACTTTGGTAACTGATCCCCGTACGTTTTTTAATCTTCTGCCACCATCAAGTTAACATTGTGGTTTTGTATAAAATTTGTTCGCAACTTCCAGATGTATTGCGATGAAATTAAGTACAGACATTCATACCCCCATACCTTTGAGGATCCCCTGACCTTTGATCTGGCGCCATCATCAGGTCAAATGTTTTAATTGTACTGTCTGCAATACTTTGGTTTATGAGTAAATATCTGCAAAGCTAATAACATTCCCATCCAAGAGGCATACTGAAAGGCTAGATTTTTTAAATCTTTGTGTTACCATTTGTTGGCAAATACACATTTTAATACATAGTGTAAATGTTTTATAGGTTGGATTGTTTAAGAATCTAATTAAAAATTAAAATAGAAATTATATTTACTATATATAACATTTTTAAATGTATTTTTACATTTTACATTTTTAATTTATTATTATTATTATTATTATTATTATTATTCTGTCTTTATTTTATTATTTACATTTGTATTTTTTGTGTATTTGTGGTAATAAATGATAATTTGTCCATAAGGAGTTGGGTTGGGAACCGGAAGGTTGCTGGTTCAAGTCCCAGTACGCTCTTCCCCCCCCTAACCCCTGCTCAGGGCGCTGGTCCAGCACTGGCAGCCCACTTATGACTAGGTCCTGAGAATGTGTGTGTGAATTTCAGACCTGTGTGTAGTGATTACTAACATAACAGAAAGTAAATTGTAATTTCACCACTGGGGATCAATAAACAATCAAATTAATTAATATACGTCAGTAAGTATTAATAAGTATAGTATAGTATTAAGTATTAAGATGCTGCCTTAGCAAATACCATCGTCACAACTCTTTGAAGGACAAATATAATCATTGACAAAAATGTAAATTAGGAATAATGGACATAATATATCAATGTCAAAAATGTATATTGATATCAGTATCAACATACAAATGCTATATATGAATACAATAAAAGTTCAATTGATTGATTGATTGTCATTTGTTGATAAGAGACCAAAAAAAGACACATGAATGTTGCTTCTTAATTGTACATTGTTACGAGTTAGATGAGTGACTGTCAGCATTACAAAAAGTCATTCAGTTTACTGTACAGACTCTTAACTTCCCGTTATCAGTTTTTATTACTGTAATAATGTTTATAAAAGATAAAAACCAGGGTGGTTGTAAAACCCTTAACATAGCATGATGTTTCTCTTTCTGATGAGAAAAGTGAGTGTACCCTGTCCTGTTGAATCAGGTGCGTGTGAAGGATTTTCCTCATTGAGGTCATGGATGTTGTCCTTTAAAGTTAAATGCGAGCTCCTCATGGCTTAATAGGCTTGTTTTTTTGCCTACACAGAACATTTGCACTTTTTTAAGTAAGCCTTGAATTTGTTATCTCTCTAAATCTAAAATTGAGGATGAGACATTGCATTGTTTAATCCTATACATTTGAATCTAAAACACATTTTATTAGTTCTGGCTTTTGAAAGCCTGTTGAAAGCAGGGATGTCTACAATATTCCTCATGATATCAGTTTACATGGTTTGAGTGTTATTGTACATTCATAGTAAAGAGTACATTTGCACTAATGACATGGAATAAAATAATTTAAATTGTGAATAGTGCATTATATCAGAACATATAAAGAGATGACGACAAGATAACATCAGTTACATAGGAACCACAATGTCAAAATAATTATACAACATGACACTCGCTCTTTTTGGCTTGTATAGATTTAACTGATTCTGGTTTGAAACTTGTTTACTTGATACTTGTTTGACCCCAAGGTTGAGCAAATTTCAAAGAACATGTATGATTAATCAAGAGCACTCTTCCTTGATAAACATCTCCACGGTACGGTGACATATCTGTGAGTCACTCTCAAACACAAACAAGCCTGGCTGTCCCTCTGCTTCCCACTCGTCCTTTGTGGAAATTGGCTCTCCTTTTCACCCCCTCCAGTATGTGCTGGCATCATTCACCTAAAGTCAACATGTAGAGGGGACATTGGGTGGTCTCTTTCTGTTCAGACCTTTTTATCTTTAGCAGTAGCACGTCAGTACAAAGCGGGGTTTAAGTCATGACAGCAGAGCCCCTGACTCAATGCTGCTTTGGTTAATCAGTAACCAGGGTGGGAGCATCGCTGCCCAGGTTAAATTGAGGGAGCTGAAGAGCCAGCACCTCACTCAGCAGCAGCAGACACACACGGTAAGAGCAAACTTTGACATGATCTCAGTAATTGCCTTTTGATTGTGCGGACAATATTCAGAAATTTGGGGGAATGGAATTAATTTATGTTCTTTAAAACCAAAAAAACAATGTTCTAAATGTCTCAAATGTGTCAATCTGTGTCTCTTTTTTTAATTTGAGGGTTATCTACTTCATAAAAATAAACAGTACAACTATTTTTTGTAAACTTGATACTTAAAGACAAGGTTATGATGAATCAAATTAAAAATTGACACAAAACATCAGTGATAATGATTCACGCATGTTTTTGACCTCATCAAGTCATGAGGTACACAGATTGATTGGTTGTGTACATTGGAGTGCACCAGTTTTATTGATAAGAGACCAAGGCCATGCCCTGGGATACAATTCCAAATAGGGGAAAATCTAGTGTTTGCTCACCTCCTCCAACAGTCCATCAGTCCACATTTCTGCACGTTCATCTCAAAGGATAAAGTCCTATTTTTGCACAAGCATTCACCCTAGTTACTGTCCTTCACAGAATAAGAAGTTTTCATGAAGGTGAGAAGGTTGTCAGTTCAACTTATTTTCAGCTGCAGTACTAAAAAGCTTTTTACTCTGCATTCATTAGGGAGCTCCAGCAACAACATTTCAATGAGAAAATGGGAAATGAACTATCAATGAACTTGTTGGTTATTTTTTTAAATTATACACTTCATGTGCGTACAAGTCGGTTTTGTAACTTATTTCTATTCATTTATTTTAGATGATGTTTGTACAGTTATTACAACATAAATGCAGCCGAATTTGCCAACAAGTATAATATTTTCCAATCGCTGTGAACCCTTTTGTCTTAATACATGGTGACAATTATGTTTGATTTGTGTCTCCAATCTAAAAGCTGCTTTAACAGAATCCAAACAAACAAACAACAATATCCAAATGAATCATCCAATTTATTTGAGTCAGTGAACACATACAAATTCACAAACAGAAGCAAGTAGATGCATCTTCATTATATATGCAACTTCTGTTGCAGAGGGTAATGCCTGCTCTCATTCACTGACCAGCAGGAGAGAGGACGTACAAAGAGCAATCAATTCATCACTGTCATGCCGCTCTATGCCCAATGTTCCTGCCAGCCAATCCTTTTAAGCCACACTAATAGTGATTTAGCATTCACAAGCCACCCAATATTTAGTGCTTACTAAGAATCAAGAGGCATGCTGATGGCTTGATACACTCAAGGTGATTCATTGTAAACTAAATACATCTGTCTCCCTCCACAGAAGAAATTGTTTTAAGGTGACAACCAACAACAAGGTAAAATGCAGATACTGCGGTCACCTCTCGTAGCCCTCCTACTCTGCTGCTACCTCACAGGAAGCCAAGCTAACCGCGTCTACGTCCACCCCTTCCATCTATTTGCTGCTGAGAATGTCAGCTGCGAGACCCTGCAGATCCAGACGTCCAAGCCTCTGAAGACGCTTTCTGTGGCCCCTCTTGATATTGAAATCCTGACACCAGACAGTAGAGACCTCTTGAAAGTGGACACACAGAGGCAGAATATTTCAGAAAGGACGGCAGTCCTGGCAGAGCTGTTGAACTCTCTGGGCCTGAGGATGTACCAGGCTGTCAGCAGCAAGCAGCACAGCACTAACACCCTCCTCTCTCCGGTCAACACCATTGGATCCCTCGTCACCTTCTACCTGGGGGCCTCCAAGAAGACAGCTAGCTCGTTCCAGGTCTTTGTTTTGTTTTCTTATTGTAGAGAAAAAAAGAATCCTTTACTATTTTGAATGAGAAATTTCTTGTACATTTATTCAAAGAAGTTCATCTTTCCCTATTCATTCCTTTCTTTCCAGCTTCTACTGGGCCTGAGCAGTGACACCGATCGAGAGGACTGTGTGTCCTTAATGGACGGACACAAGGTTCTCAAGACGCTGCAAGGCATTAACTCTCTGGTAGATGATGGGGCAAAAGATGAAATCACAACCCAGGTCTGGACCTTCACTCGCCAGGACGCTCAGCTGTCCGAGGACTTTATTCAAGGCACACAGGACTTCTCTGACACATCATTTATCCGCGGGGTGGACTTCTCCAAACCTCAAGAGGCTGAGCAGCTGGTGAACAGCTTTGTGGAGAAGACATCAGACGGGAGGGTGAAGGGCATCTTTAAAGAGCTGAACTCCAGCAGCGACCTTCTGTTCGTTTCTTCCTTCAACTTCCAAGGTCTGTCTCTTTTTCTATTTTGTTTAAACTTCTGATAAATTGATTTGACAGGATACACACATTGAGTTTCATAATTTAAAATCAAAACTGACTTTGTATTTTAGGAATGAGAATAGATACCACATTTTAAGATTTAAATCTTTATCACAATGCCAGGATGATAATATTAAATGAAGATGGTACCATTTATTATGTTTGAATTAACTTCTCAGTACATTTACAATACAACACGTTTTAACAAGTACTAGTACAGGGGTACTATCGGAAATGTCTTTATGCATAATTCCTAAAACAATTATACTATAATAAAAAATAAATTTAGTGATGGATTCTAAATATTTGACATATAGACTAGCATTGAAATGTTTTTCAATTACAAGGTTGTTGTTTAGCCTAAACAGGCACAGCGTTGTATCTCTTTATATAGGCCTTTTTTACTACCAAAAATGTTTTGTGCTGTTAAGGGGGTACTTGCCTGAAAAAAATATTTCAAAGAGCTTACATTATTGAACAAAGTTTGAAAACCACATCCACATGGTATACATGTGCCAGTCAAACATTTGTGCAGTTGACCTAAATGCTGATGTGCCAAACTGAAATCAGTAATTTCACACAGAGAGAAAGAGAGAGAGAGAGAGAGAGAGAGAGAGAGAGAGAGAGAGAGAGAGAGAGAGAGAGAGAGAGAGAGAGAGAGAGAGAGAGAGAGAGAGAGAGAGAGAGAGAGAGAGAGAGAGAGAGAATAATGTTCAGAGTTCTGCCAACTACTGCCACACTTTGCAGTACCTTGTTTTGTTCTTTGGTTGTGTCTGTTTAGGCAACTGGAGGACGGCTTTTCAACCAGAAAGGACCTCCCTGCAGGAGTTTCATGTGGATGAAATGACAACAGTAATGGCTCCACTGATGACCCACACGGGTCAGTACTACTACCTGAATGATAAGGTAAATCTTAGTTTAGGAAATGTTGGTTATGTGTCTATATTTGTTGGCTATTTCTGTTCCCCACATATTTGCAGCTGTAAACTATGAAATGTACTCAGGTGAGGACTCATCTGTGATATTTTTTTCTTTTGTCACCATGAAGGTACGGCGGTGTACAGTTGTGAAGCTGTCTCTGAGCAAACGGTCCTACATGTTGTTGGTCCTGCCTCATGAAGGGGCCAGCCTCCAGGATATTGAATCTAAACTCACTACGCGCACTGATGTGATGTCTGGCTGGCACCAGAGCCTCCAGGAGGGGTGAGTATTGTTTAAATCCAGACCTACAGAAGTATCACCTCCGATGCTTGGTGTCCTTTACAATAGCACAAGCTGATGGACCAAACATTCAGAAGCATCTTTGGTCCTTTTTGGTCACGTTATGTGCCCATCAATTTAAATTCCTGTTCATGTTCAGTTACATTATTTTCATTAGCCAATGATATGTATTTCTGTTCAAATGTATGTGTATGTTGAGTAAATGGGGCTATAGGATTTAAGGGCAGAAAAAGTTAGTTACAGTCCCATTTTAGTTTTGTCATTTTCAAACTTAAATTCTGTCTCCCATTCTGTGCATCCAACCAGTCTGTTGGAGCTGTCCCTCCCAAAGTTTTCAATGTCTTCTGTGATTAATCTGCGTGACCTGCTGACCAACATGGATCCAGAAATTGAGGCCAAGCTGTTGGGCTCCCAGGCTGAGTTCAGTCAACTCAGCAACATCAAACCCTTCACTATAGATAAGGTGACCTAAATCAGTGTTGACCTTACCATTTTTTTTGTTTTGTTTTGTTTTGTTTAAAACACTCACTTCATGTGTGCATCATTAACTGCTCTCTCTCTCTCTCTCTCTCTGTTTCCTCTCAGGCGGTCAACAAGGTGTTGTTTGAGATGTCAGAGGAAGGAGCAGAACCTCAGAACAAGACCCAGGAAGAGGGCATCCCTGTGAAACTGTCAATCAACCGGCCGTTCTTCTTTTCTGTCATAGAGGGAGATTTTAACGCCATCCTTATGTTGGGCAAGATCACAAATCCTACACTGTAAAGTAATATAGTACTTTCATTTTGATCATACCTGAGTTTTCTAGCTGAAATAATGCCCAAATACATTTCATGAGGAACGAAGAACATGCCGGCTCAAGAAGGATCTATCGATATTTGACAGTGTTATCTTTCACCACTGAGAGGACTGGCGATCCCTGTGTATTTATAAAAAGCTGTTAGTTTAAGATGTTTTCAAGCATCCTGTTAAAAATCATAATTTGTTTTATTTCTGTAAAATGTATTATAGCAGAGTGCTGTACAGTATTTTTTCAGTAGAGTAGGTACAGTAACTAATATGTTGTATATTGTAACTAAGAGTCTATTTTTGTTTCAGATTGATGTCATTGATTTCCATCAGGGTTTCAGATAGTCATTAACATTTCAATGCTTCAAATGAGTATTCATTCAAATGATATCACCGCCTAATACAATTTAGTGAATACTGAATGTTGAGCAGATATTAAACTATACACTTCCTGTTACAAAACCTGTCTGTATTTTAATAATGGAGCCATCTGCAAATCATAAAAACTGTAAGAAAGGTATTATGTCAGGTTGCAAATGTGGTCATTGTATTAGCAGCATTCTATTACATCTAAAACACATGGAAAACAGAATTCATGTGTGAAATAACACGGAATTAGGCATATTAGTTTCACTGAATGGTGACAGCACAGCAGCTTCTTGCTTGTCATGCCCAAAAAAACAAAAATCTAAAACCAGTTATTTAAAGCCAAATGTTCAGTTTTCAAACACCCAAGTTTGAGTTTGATTTATGAATATTTGTGGTTCATCAATATGTAGCATTTATTGTTAGTCCTGAGGGAAAAAAATGTATGCAGTGCAAACTGATCTATTACAACACGAGAAAATCAACCCTGTATTCAAAGTTCTTTATTGTATCCCCAAGTTAATTATGGTAATTATATTATACAACTTTGATTTTTACAAAAATGTACATGTTATACACTTACATACTTCTTTATTTGAGATGAATCCTTTACCAAATATCAGAAATTAGATGAATATTGTTTGTTTGACATTCTCTCTTCACTTAGATTTGAGACTCTTGTAAAATGTAGCCCCACATATAATGATCAACGCAGTAATTTTCCGTAGAGCACTGCATCTCATCAGCATCAATCATTTTGTGAAAAACTTCATGAACATAGTACCATGCAGTCCCTTTTATTTACAGCAGAACCAATAATGATCCAGGCTCACCTACAGACAGTAGTTTCTCTACAGTTTGATCAGACGCAACTCTGGCAGTTTCCTGTTGTTGAAATGTTTGTGCAATGTGACTTTAAAGTCTGCCTTAGATGAAGATGTTTTTGAGCAAAGGAATTTCAGTAGTGTCAGTTCTTGTTACATTCTTCATGGTCTAAACATCATCAACTGCTACCAGACCATGACTATGGCCCGGATTGGTACAAATGTGTTTTATTCCTTCACAAGTCTTTAGGCAAAGCAGCATGTTAATAGGTTTCACTTACTATGGAGTCCACTTTTTACTAGGTGTGTTCAGCGAGCTCTCGGGCCTCTCTTACCAGGTCCATCAGAGTGGAGAACATGGAGATGTCACTTGGCTGAAGACCCATCTTCTGGATCTGAGACACGTAATAGTACAGTATAAGAGAGAATCAGCAAAAGTATTTCAGATGACACTGAAGTTTCTAACAGAACATAGTAGCAGTATACTGTATATGGTGTATACACACACACACACACACAGACACACAGACACACACACACACACACAGACACAGACACAGACACAGACACACACACACACACACACACACACACACACACACAGTATATATTATTGGCAGAGGAATGTGCATTATTTGTCACATGTTCAAATATATCACCACACGTGTCTACCCTCGTCAAACGCCACTTACCTGTTCCCCAAGGTATTCCACATCCAGTGCCAATTGCAGTCGGATCTTGCTGTCGTCTGAAGGTCCACTGTTTGCTCCTGCCGTGGTAGTCGTGCTCGCACCTTTTCTGGCTTGTTTTAATCGCTTCAGACTCTCCTCCATCTTTCTCACTGAGCTCAGCACCTCTGATATGGTCTCATAGTACCTGGACACAAGAAAGATGGAAAATTAAAGTAGGAAACACAAACTTTGTCAGTTGCCACTGGAAAGATTTATAAAAGAAATACAATTTTCAGAAAGAAATAGTCTTTCAATTATATTAAAAGGAAAAGCACATTCGGTAAACATCATAGGCACAGGCAAAACTTTCTATTCTTCAACACTGGTACTGTATCTGGGTCTATTTGTGTTGTGCAGGTGTGTTAGCTCACCTCTGTGTGCAGTCAGACAGTGCAACTCGCAGCCACTCTTGTGCTGTAATGGGGGTGACCAACCCCGTTGAGTCGGTCAGTAACTGATGTAACGGGCGTAAGGCATTGTCCATGTAGGCGGATGCACGCACTGGCAGATCCTGCTCAGGGAGGAAGTCAAATGTTTTACAGATAGCAAGGTTTTTAGTTTTTAGTTTTACAAACACGTTGGTAGTAAAGACACGCATTCCAATTCTTGCTTGTGTTAAGGATTTCTGAATTTAGAACACTTTGTTCATGTTGAGGATTGGGAGAGGCGGTTGACAACCTAACCAACACCTTCTGTGACAACAGCTCCACCACTTATATTCCTGTCTATTAAACTATTGTCAAAAAACTGTGTTTTGGGGTACATTTTCTTAATGTGGTGCCATGCAATTGTTAGTAATATCGAAATTGTGTAAAGTGTCACCTGTGCAACTCTATTGAGCAGGAAAACATGAATAAAGAATGAGATTCAGTATCAGCAGATATTTAGTATTATATATTTGGTATTATAGGTAATTTAAGGACTTAATGACATTCAGGCAATAAAACTTGATCAGGACATCCTTTTAAATGGTTATCAGTGCATCTCTGTGCTGTATGCTAAGTGAGTGGAGGAATGAATAAAAGAATGAGCATGTTTGACGGAAAAAATTATTAGTACAAGTTTAACAAACTGGAAAGTAAGTCCAGTAAGTGGGCTAAGTCATTTTATCAAAAGTGACATTTCCAAGGTCAGTTATAAATTTAAGCTCAATGATGTGCTTCACTTACAAGAAATCTCTTAAAAGGTGTGCCCAGCCTTATAATTAAAAAAAAGTTATTTCGTTCATTAGTTTTCTGTGTTAGAGCTACTAAGAATGTTAAAATCAAATGCCATTCATGTATAACACATACATAATGAATCAGAGTTCCAGTTTCATTAATATCTGGCCAGTTAATGCATTTCAAAACGTCACAGTCTGACCTTTAATTATAGTATTTCCATCAGTAAAAAAAAAAAAAATGGATATGCCACTACTGAGTTCCAAGTGCATTTGCCCTGCATTTACCTTGTCTAAATCATGCAAACAGTGCTCCCAATGTTCCCTCCAAGTTATGTTATGGGAGAATATTATATAAGGACATCAGAGTAAACATGTACGCTTGCTGCTTCGCTGACCTTATTAGTCCTGCGGTAGAGCCGTGGAACCTCGGAGGCACTCTTCAGAAAGCGGCAACTGCGTTCTGTCAGATGCTGGGTCATCCTGGTGTTCAGAGTGGGAACGCTACTTGACAGACAAGCCTTGGAGTCTGTTAGAGCATCTGACATAGAAGAGAGTGCTAATAAATGCAAAAGTACACACACAGTGCTAAAGCCCTGGTGATTAACCAGGGGACAGTGAGCAAGGAAGGCCATGTGGATTATATTAAGTGAGTCATGCTCAATCGCCTGTCAGGGATTGGATGGCATATTCTTCAAAAAAATAAGACCACAGCAAATAAAATCCTCATTACCTGAGAAAACATTGCAGAGTTAAGAGTATCAAACATTGCAAAAGGAAGAGAAAATCTTTAATAGGTAGCTTACCCTCCACGATAGCAACATTTTTGAATCCGATGGCTTCTAACCGCTGTCTGACCATCTCTGACACCTCTGATATCTAAGAGAAAGACAAACAAGCTGTCAATGTGGCAACAATAAAGTGGAAAACCATTATGAAATTCTCAAAAAGAGATACTTAGTATGATGTAAAAGACCCCATTAAGTCTAGAAAAAAAGTGTATGTTTTTCCTTGGTGTGTATGTGTACCTGCTCCTGCAGCTTTTGAATGTCAGCTGCGATGTAGACCAGCTGTTTGGTGGACAGGGAGGCTGGACTCCCACTCTCACTGCCGCCCTCATCCATTGACGTTCGGCTGGAAGTGGAGGAGGCCGAGCTTGGCAGAGGCCTGGTTTGCTCTTTAGCCACCTCAGGGGTTGGACTCTTTGTCAAAACCTTTACGGACACGAAGCAAGATGAGAAACGAGAGAAAGCAACAGCAATATTCCAATTCATTTGCATTCTGCTCTGTTGGAATTACTGCTCTTAAACAGAAAATTTAAATCATTATAGTCCTCTCTGGTATATTTAAATGTACCTCGTCAAGAAACTTGGCGTATCGTGAATAGAGCTGCAGTGTTAGCTTCCAGAAGCGATGAGCCAGAGGTGACAGGTAGACTTTATCTGACCAACATCTCATTAGGCAGGACCACAACACCTCAGATACCTGCAGGTGGTATGCACTGCCAGCTGGACATGAGCAGACACAGAGATACACAGCTAATGCAGGTAAAGTATTAGGTACACACTGGTGTTCATGATAAAGAACAATATACTACCTGGTGCTGCCTCTAGTCCATCACTGATGGCGTTCTCTAGACTTCCTGCTATTTCCTTGTACCTAAAAACACAAGGAGGGGAAAAACAAGCAATGTGTTGTCAGCTTATTTCCGGCATCAGCTCTGATGTACTTGACATAAAACAACACTGTATGCGTTGGAAATTGTGGACTTTCCAGAAAAGTTGAACTGTGATCATGACCATTACAGTGTGTGCGTGTTTGTGGGGGGTGGGAGGAGGTTGACAAACAGTGGACAACTTCTTTACTGCTTCAAAAGATCAATGGCCATTCAGTCAAAGTCCAGTGTCATGTTTATGGGCTATGTTTAGTAATACCCTGACACACATCCTCAGTTAACATTTGGCTTCTTGTCATCATTCTGCATGAAACTCACACCAATAAGCAATTTTCCACACAAAATGGGCATTGTTCAACTTGTGGACGTCTGCCAACTTGTCTGTTTCCCGTAAAAAATGCTGGCAGGCTGCTATTTTAATCAAAGCATTCTATTGAGTTCTTAAAGTGAGACCAGTCAATTCTTCAAAATACATGTTTAGAAATTCCACCTTCACCAACATCTGACTAGATTCCTTCAAGCTGAGGTCTAACTTAAGATCAAAACACACCTATAAAAGTAAAAATGTATGTACGGTTGTGTATATGTATGAATGTCATCTAAACCAAAATGTCGATTAGCTTAAAAGAATAGTTTGACATAATATGCAGATACTGATAAGGAATGTTGGATTGCCAGTTTTCGGAGTGTTACAGATATGGACACAGGCCCCTCTGATCTGATGTCTGAAAGGTGTCGGGGGAGGGGGATTTCACAAGCGCTTCCAAAAAAAAAAAAAAAAACTGCCAGCGCTTCTTGTCACAGCCAAGAAATAGCATACATAAGCCCGGAAAACCACAGACTGTTGTTTTGCACTTCAGTCCTCTGGACAGAGCCAGGCTAGCTCTCTCCCTCTGTTACCAGATCCTATTGAGGTAATACGCACCGTAGCTGAAAGTAGACAGGCAGGTTCCATTTGTTGTGGAAGCTGGTATATGATGGGTGTACTCTCAGTCTCTTCACACTGGCCTGCGAGCTGCACTGACGCTCAAACCTTCGCACAAACTCCATACTGGCGCTGTAACGCTAGAAAAGAAGATAAAGAGTCAACAGAAAAAACACACAGGTGAAACTACTCAATCTCGACTGCATTATGCGATTAAAAACCTTTAGTAACAGCAAAAACAAACACACAGCAACTGTGTCAATCTGGCTGTACCTCATAGAATATGTCAGGGTTTCCAGGGTTGAAGAGGTAGGCCAACCTCTCCTCTATCCCTTTGATTATCTCTGGCCACACAGAGTTCACCAGAAAATCATAACCTGGCACAGCGTCAGCTTTGTCACTAAGGAGAGAGGAAACATCAGCGTATAAAAAATATGTTATGATATCATCTACTTTTGTTGCTACTCCACCAGTGATTCATTTAAGTGCACAATTTAGGAGTTGGAGTTGTTCAAGTGTTCAAATATGTTGAGTACATGATGCATGGTAATTATATGAATGCAATATAAATAAATATCAATAGTGTGTGGTTAACATGCTAAATGCAACAGCTCCAACAGATGAACGCAGACAAGTGTTGCTTGATCTATGCATGCTATGAATGAATAATGGCTCCATAATAACATCAATACCTGGATATGGCTCCTCCAGTCACCTCTCTAAGGAGTCTACAGTGATGAGGAACAAACTCCAACAATCTAGTGTACATCAACTGGAGACCATTCGGACTGGACTTCACCACCTCTGCTACTATTACCTAAAAGAAGGTAAGAAGATGAGAGGATATTCTATCAAAGTTATCATTTAATGTCTTCAAAAAAACAGCAATTCACCTGGATTAAGTGTTTACCAAAACATGCGTGGTTTGTTTACCTGGTCCATGTATGGCTTGACGAGCACCTGTCCTACCAGGGCCTCAGCATCTCGAGTCTTGTCTATGGTGGCATACGTCCTCAGGCAGTGACGCACCATGTCCACATTGGATGTTTGCAGACCCTCGATCAGCACGCCCTCCAGAGATTGCTGCAGCATGGAGGTGATCCCTGCAATACGCTGCCAGAGAACACAAACAAGTATCAGAAAATATTCCAACTGAGTATATTCCAAGTAAATCAATGTGGCATCTAGGATCAAATATTGAGAGATATTTAGGACTGCACAGAAGCTGATTATCTTCGTCAATTAATTACAGGACTTATGGACTCACAGCAGCCAGACAGACAAACTCATTAACTGAGTGATTATTAATTCATCAGCTGTCTGACTGATTGAGTCATTAACACTTACAGGTCTAACTTTGTCCAGTAGGGGCATGCCTTTGCTCTGTACAGCATGGAACTGCAGCTGGTTGAATTCTGTAGCAATCCTCTCCAGGATCTGACCTGCTACCAAGGGGCTGGACATACACAGACAGACATGAAGTGAGACACAGAAGCTGAATACTACATCCCTGCAGAATCAAGCTCAAACTATTTGAACTTCTGGTGTGCTCAACATGACAAAATACAAATATAGCTTTTCAAACTACAGTTTTAAAATAAACATAGATATGCATAACAAATGTATGACCAGGATATTTTCTATCTCATCTAATCTGTCTATTGTTTGTGATACCTGGTTAGGCAGAATGTTGAAATGCAAATATTGAAACTGTCATTACTTGGTAAACAAACTGCCCACATTCGACTCAGTATGTGGTGGCTGGCTTTAGTCTATCAAGTAAAGCCAGCTCGTCAGGTTCCCACCTGCTGATTTCCAGAGAGCTGGATTCCTTGGAGCTCTGTGAGTGGAGGATCTTCTCAATCTTCTCCACTGAACTCACCACTTGAATCAGTCTCAATACACACACCTGATGGATGGGATGATAAAAGGAAGATGATAATTCATTGAGAACATCCCACAGAGTAGACATCTGTCTTCTATGCACGTTCTCTCTACATAAAAAACTGGAAAACTAGGAATTGCTATAAAAAATTTTAAAAACTCCTAAATCGTCTGTATTGGTAGTTTATTATTCACAATTTGACATTGACATGCCATACTTGACTGTCACTGAGCATTGTAAATGTGATCATACGAATCATACAAATGTGATATAGATTTAGTTAATGATTAATACTAACTATGATCAAATATTGAACAAAGAGTCAAACCTTTTTTTTCTGCAGATCTTCCTGTTTGGTTAGCTGGTTGTCTATTGCCTGAATCACCTCACTCACACAGGACCGCAGACTCTGCAACAGATAAGAGTAAGGAACATGCATGAAACCTCTGTGGCAGTAATTAGTATGTATGAGTTTACAGCATACTTAATTAGAACACATACCATAACCTCCTCTCGTAACTGTCCTAATGGCACAGATAGCTGATTGAGGGCTTTGTCCATTCCCACCTAAAACGAGTGAGCAGAGGTATGACATTAGAATCTGTCTACTCTCACACCTAACTTTACTGAACTTTTGAGGCTGAAAATGCACAGCAATACCAATATATCTGTGATCCTATCAACTAAAAGCAAGGACTTGCCGATTCAGAGGTCGGGTTCCAGAGCATTTAAGAAGATATCTTAGTTGATTTTATCTAGACAGTTTACATTAAAGGTCAAGATTGCTTTTTGGACATTATAAGAGAATATTCTCAATAAACCACGGATTTCTAGATGCCCTCCCTGTCTCTTGTGGACTGCAAGCTGTTACTGGCTGTTGGCTGTCCAGTCCACAAATGCACAACCACATTAACAACAACTGACCAGGTTGGTGGAGAGGTTAACAAAGTCGGCATAGTCCTTGTTGATGAGCTCCACCATGGCCGTTTTCAGCAGCTTATAGTAGAGCTCCAGGTCCTCCCTCATTTCCTCCAGCTGGACCTGCTTCCGACACCCCGACACAAACTGGTCAACGTCAAAGTCATCCTGCAAGAAAGAGAGACAACCGACAGCAACATCAGTCAGACCAGAGGGAAACCGTCAGACCCACTTATATAGCAGCAGCCATGCTTACAATGACACCTAGTATTACTAACAGAAAATGAAGAGAGAAAATCGACTTAACAACAAACTGACTGACCAAAACGACAAACACGTCATACAGAATTAAGAAACAGGAGCATAGCTAGCTAATGCTAGCTAGTTTAACAGCATATAATTATAATCTATCGTTAGCGCGTTAACAAACTTAACGGATTCTTACCTTCATAAAAACATCCTTGTCAAAGCACAAAGAATCTGGTCCCTTTGGTAGATTCATGTTGGATTACAAAACACAGCTACAACACACAAATGAAGAAGAGTCCGGAAAAGTACAGGTCCAGCTAGCTGCTGCTGTCACCGAGTTTCCGCAAACATGGCAAGCGCACCAACGAGGAAGAAGAACGAGGAGGACCACTACAGCCACGCTGCTGCGCCCTCTAGAGGCAAGAAGAGGT
>NC_045749.1:9002757-9003555 GCF_008692095.1 Etheostoma spectabile | reverse complement strand
TGGCCAGGCAAGGTTGACCCCACAGAAGGGCAGAGGCACCATAATGACCCTGCCAACCAGCAAATTCTGAAAACATATCCTTTTTTTAGTTCATAGCTGCTGCAGAATGTTAAGGGGTTGTTTAGGGCCTCCAAAATGCATGGTAATCTCTGCCCACCAAATAAAGGTATGTGAGCCTAATCATTGGGAAAAAATGGTTAAAGTAAAAACCAAAAGAATGACAAGCAATATGGAAAGTGCAGATTGCATGTTCATTCTTGATATTGGAAAGTTGACAAAACAATCTAGCCACAAAGTATATTCTGTAGCTCTTCTGCAGCTTTTGATTGTACATGACTTTAATCAACAGATTGAGTTTTGTGCAGATGTCATTGAATTGTAGATGTTCAGATTGTTATTTTTCTAAGCATTTCAAGGACTTCTTGCTCCCTTGTGGCATACAATTTGACACTGGAAGTTAATTCTTGGCCTTGAAAAATGTAGTTGACAAACCAATCAAATAGAAAAGGCAATTCCATGACAGCTGACATCTGCTAAGAAAGCTTGTGCAGCCTATTGTAGGATCAAAAGCTCTGGACAGCTATGGACCTTGGTGGGCCAGCTACTACCTGTTATATGGAAGGAGCTTGTAAAAATTGTTTTAATTATAATTTGTAAATAGGGGTGTAGCATCCTAAAAAACACAACATAGCCTAGGCCTGTTTAATGGCCTATTTAATGATATTACTTGAATTGATTTTAGTGTGTGTGTGTATGTGTGGGTGTGTGTGTGTGTGTGTGTGTATGTGTGTGTGTGTG
>NC_045749.1:8998251-9002747 GCF_008692095.1 Etheostoma spectabile | reverse complement strand
TGTGTGTGTATGTGTGTGTGTGTGAGAGTGTGTGTGTGTGTGTGAGTGTGTGTGTGCGTGAGTGCGTGCGCGCGTGCGTGCGAATTGCATGTGCTTGGGTGTTGGGGGTGTGTATCCTACCATGCTATTCTATTTTAGTGTCCAACATTTTATTCTGATATAATTTTACTATTAACCATCATATGGTACCAGCAGCTCCCATCAGCCGCTTAGCCGTTTGGATGAGAAAATGCCTTTTATTGGATGACAGGGCAGGGCTGTGATCGTGTCAGGTGATGCAGCAGCAGCCACTACTCTCTCTATTATCTTTCTTTGTAGAGAAAACACTGGTCCCTCAACCCGGATGCTGTGCCACAACCATCGATAATTTTCCCCAATGCGCAGCGCTGTGGGCTGAGGAAGGTGCGGAAATATTTCAGTACCCTTGAAGCGGACTCTTGCCGGATCCCCACGCTTCTGACCACCGGGCTCCGCATTCGAGCCTGGAGGGCAGGCAGGATCATAATTTATACCTAAAGTAGGGGAGGGTGAAGCGGCCACATAAAGGCAAACACCACCCTGCTCCTGGAAGATCGTGACCACTTTCACGCCGTTTAAGCCGTAGTGGAAGGGTGAAAAAGAGGGAGGAAGAAAGAGAAAGGGGAGCAGAGCATCACTACAGAGAGAGAGATGGCGGAGTGCGGGCGAAAGGCGCTGTCTCTCCTGGAAGCGGCCCGCTCCCGGTACGAGAGTCTGCAGATATCCGACGACGTGTTCGGCGAGTCCGGGGATGACAGCAGCGACAATCCCTTCTACAGCACCTCCGGAGACTCCGATTCTGACAACTACATAGCCGAGGCAGGCGAGGAGGAGCAGCACCAGCACCAGCACCAAAAACGGGGCGGTAAGGAGAGCAGCGGGCAACGCGGGGGAGCAGGAGGTGGCGGCAGCGGGAGCATCGGAGCCGGTCCCCCGGGCTCTCTGTCCCGTAGTCAGGCAGAGGAGGAGGGCTGGACGGAGACTCTGCAGGATGTCACAGTGCCGCCGTTTAAAGAGACATATGGTGAGACGTGATGCACGACAACATGTATAAGGTCATTTGTGCTACGGGTAAGAATTGGGCGTGTGAAAGACAGAAATATAGTGTAGTCCACGTTCATGTTTTGCAGGTCAGGCAGGCCATTGCTGTGGCTCTGGTGCTGTGTGTGTGTGTGTGTGTGTGTGTGTGTGTGTGTGTGTGTGTGTGTGTGGTGTGTGTGTGTTGTGTGTGTGTGTGTGTGTGTGTGTGTGTGTGTGTGTGTGTGTGTGTGTGTGCCTATGGAGTGATTGACAGAAATAAGCATGACGCCGCATAGTTAATGGTGTATTAGGTTAATGGCACAAGCTAAGCCTTTGTACTTCCCCCCTTGGTGCTGTGGTACACATGCTGTCCTGTGTGTGTGTGGTGTGTGGTGTGTGTGTTGTGTGTGTGTGTGTGTGTGTGTGTGTGTGTTGTGTGTGTGTGTGTGTGTTGTGTGTGTGTGTTTGTGTGTGTGTGGTGTTTGTGTGTGTGTATTCATGTTGCAGGGTATGGGCAGGGAGACATTCTATTTAATTATTTAATTTGGAGACACAGCATGATGTCCAGGTTCTACTCACACATACACATTGCATACAGCACGCTGTACTATGCAAAATACATTCACAAATGCACACATGCTGCCCTTTGTCCTCCTGGACCAAATTAATTAACAGTCCTTATAACTTGTATCTTGGTTGCATAATTTCTCTTTGTGTGTGTGTGTGTGTGTGTGTGTGTGTGTGTGTGTGTTTGAGAATCGTGACAGTTAAACAGGACCATGCACCCAGACCGCTTTGTCTTTCTTTGTCTTAGTCTATCCTATTTGTGATAAATGCCCAAAAGTAATTTCTTACTCGGTTTAATACCCACTGCTATCCAACATGTAGCTTACTGTACCACGTCCATGCTGTCATTCTTCCTGTCTCTTCAGAACAGTTTTTTATCCATTTATCTATCACTAAGTACAGATTGCATTAGGGAGTTTGGTTTGGGTTTATAATGCAGCGCTTTCTGTCAGGCTTCATTTGGATTTGTCCTTCTCTCCCATCTCTTCTGCCCCAGCTGAAACAACAGTGATGGGTGGGAATACCCTCCTGTATCTACTGTGACATGTTGTAAATGGACTGTATTTATATAGCGCTTTTCTAGTCTTATCGACTACTCAAAGCACGTTTACATAGTAGAGGAACCATTCACACAGATTCATACACAGAGCCATTTGGGGTTCAGTGTCTTGCCCAAGGTCACTTCGACATGGGATTGCAGAGCCAGGGATCACATCACCATCCGTCCGGTTGGTAGGCAAGCGCTCTACCACCTGAGCCACAGCCGCCCGCCACAGCCAGCCACTGTGGTGCCCTTGGAGGTGAACCAACATATAGCTATAGTGGATATGGACCTAGCTGCTCACACATACCAGATGGACACACATTGGAGCCTTCTGTATGAAAACGTATAAAAGCTAAAAGCAAAAGTATAAAAGCTAGTTGGTAAAGTGCCTAGACCACTGGAAATAAATTAAGCTGCATTGGATGTATGCTTTTGTATCAAAACAAAAGATCCAATATAATATTGAGATAAAGTCTTAAATGATTGTGTCTGCTGTTGGTATGGCACCCATATTTAAGGTGGTGGCATTGGCCTGTCCCAGAAACCAGGATTACTAAGGAGGAAACTAAAACAAAACCCAGAACAGCTTCGCTTACTTCTGTCAATGTTCCAGATTTAAAGGGTTTCCAGACATCCCATTTATCTAGCTAACTTCAGTTATCCTGCTTTGTGATACAGGGCCCAGGCAAAGAGGGGTCCTTATTTCACTTATCCAAAATAATCTGAACCAAAATGAGCTGACCTTTGGTACCATAATATGTTCTTTGTTGATGTTACAGGATGTTCTGTTCTCCCACATTCAGTTTTGTCCTGCTCTGTTTGATGTTTCTTGCTCTGTTGACCTAATCTTGGGATGCAGCAGGTGTGTCTGCCTGCTTTGTACAGTGTGGTCTGTTTGTAAAGATATGGTTTAGTGTTTGTTTGCACAACCACAGCCAGTGCGGGTGTGGTCCCGCCATCTTGCATCAGGGTGGAGATGATTAAGAGCTGCCTGACTCTTGGATGGAAGCAGGATAGCCAGGGACCATAATCACGCTTCAGACCTCAAGTAACCATGAGCGTGCTCTGATTTTATTGTCCCGAACAGTAAAGATTGATTGCATCCTGAGCAACAGCACATCTACATAAATATGTTTCTCCGCCAATTTTATTGGCATGGAATGAAAAGCTGCTTAAGTCACTTAGTCGGTCCTTGGTATACTCAGTGGAAATATCATCAATGTTATTTTTTATCATATGTCTGGATTTCTCTGTCTAGCTATTTGCCCCCCTGTCTGGCTACCTTTTCTCACCTGCCTGCCTGTCTGTCTGCCTGTCCATATCGCTCACTGTCTGTGTGTCTTATTTTCAAGCTGTGACAGCGCTGACACAGACACAGTGCTGATGTTACAGCTCCACTCCTTGGAGACTGTGCCCCCTGTAGATAAATCATCAGCCACCATCAGAAAGCATAGAGTCAGCCTTATACAAACTCTCAAAAACTCCAGTGACGAACCTCTTTGGTTTTGAACTAGTAGCAGAAAATTGGAACCACGCTGAGTTTTTCTTTGCTTACACAACAATGTGGTTTGCCCAAGGTCGGGTTTAGAGGTGATGATTTGATGATTTGTTATTTTCATGTCAGCAAGAGACTGTTTACCATGCAGTGTGAGGAGTTGTAGCAAAGGACCAAGCCAAGGATTATGGAGCATACATCCTCATCTCAGATAACCCCCTTAACATGATGTTGAAGGGAATTAAAGATCTATTTATTCATTCACTTTGCTAAGCATGTCCGATAGATTACTGGTACTCTCCATATGTCAGTTTATCTGCCTGACCCTCTAGTCCCTGTCACCTCTTACCATTGCAGAGCCATTTGATGAAAAAAAAACACAAATTGAAATGATAAATATAGAAGTCTATTGTAAGATAAATGTACCAGTTGTTTGACAAGCAGAGATGCATGTCTGACACAAACAGTCATCCAAATATTCAGAAAACTAAAAAGAAAAAAATCTAAACAAAAGACAAATTCAATTCTGATATACAGAGACAAAAAATACAAAATTAAATGATAAATAAAATTGACATAGTATATAAAACAAACAAGATGTTATGCATGACACAGGAAAAATGTATCTTATCTCCATAGTAGTCTTTTGGCTTACAGGGAAATTGTATTGTAATGATAATAATAACTAATGCTACATAAAGTAAAAAATAATTCAGTCATTACAGACAATACATTTACTGCACCATAAGATACTGGAGGAATCAGAATAAATGCTAATTAAAAAAGCCATCTTCATCATCCATCATCTAAACACCGGGGACCAGTTGTTCAAAACATTTAATCTGGATCAAA
>NC_045749.1:8998068-8998241 GCF_008692095.1 Etheostoma spectabile | reverse complement strand
CGGATTTGGAAATCCCATTTTTTTGCCATTCAGGATCAGGTAATCCGTCTTACTTTTATGATGGTTTTTCAAAGCAACAGTGGATTGGATCACCCGGATCCAGATACACAGTTTTCAAGATGACCAAATATGGATTACCATTGCTTTAAATGGGACAACATATCACAATGTGG
>NC_045749.1:8989925-8998058 GCF_008692095.1 Etheostoma spectabile | reverse complement strand
AAAGAACAGGTAGAAGAGCCAACATGGAGTCACTTCAAGTGTTTCTTATTTTGAGACAAAACACAAAAAATACATAAACATCCACTTCCATTCTTAATTTCTTTTATGACCCCTCAAAGCCTTGTAGAGAAACATTACTTATAGTCTGAAAGAAGAATTATGCAAATGCTTTATCCAGTTTTATCAGCGTGATGTAGGCTGGACTGTAGATGAGCTGGCAGGGATGTATAAAGAAGGTCTATGGAGGAAATAGATTGAAACAATCCCATTATCCACAGTTCTTCCGCTGGTTGTATTTATGGTTTACTCATGAGATGAGCTGAGGTGAGTCATTTTGCCTCCATGGAACTTACATTTGAATGTCGGATGTTTTGAGTGAGTGTCTCGCTCGTGGAAAGTCATCCTGGATTTTACATTCAGCTTTCATGTCTAATGGAATTCAAATGAGTACATGTCGAGCCAAGCCTGGCTACTTCTGCTGTCTTGGCTGCATGCATCAGCTTTGTGGGCGTGCGTCTACTCTACTCTGTCTTTTTTCCTTCTTGTCGTCCTCTACATGATGCCTAAATAATGTACCATTTAGATTTAGCCCAGTACATGTTATCTTTAACTCAACTTTAAAAGACTGAAGCAGAAGTCTATCATTACTGTGATTGCAGCTACTCAGGAGTGGAGAAAGGATAGAGAAAGAGAGTGAAAACCTTGTTCAGAGATAATGAGATTGTGGTTTTCAATTGAACCTAAAGTTGTTCTGCTCAACGTCCAAATTCCCTCTCACGGATCCCCCAATCTTAGAGAAAATTTCTAATTTACTAGAGCAAACACATCGAGCCAGTCACTGCATTGTGCATTGGTTGTTTGGTTTCAATGCACCACCTAAAAGCTTAGGGACATAAATTGGAGGTAAATGTCACTTTCCTCTCATTAAAATAATAAATTACAAATATACAGTCTAAACTTGGAAAAATACCTATAAGAAAGGAAGAAAAGTTTCAAGTCCATTATGCTTGCAACTAATATTATTTTCTGTTTATAAATTTAAGCTAAATAAAATAAGAAATTGTTTCTCCATAACTTAAAGCGGTTTAACTGTTTATCCATTATTATCCATTGTTTTAAGCTATTTAACAATGCATCCTTTACTTTAAGTAACGATTAGTGTTCTTCAGGTAGCAAGATACCTGTTTATTCCTTTTTTATCCTTTAACTTTATCCCCCCCCCCCGCCTGTGCAAAGATTGACCATGGGAGATCAGAGAGCAGAGACAGAAACCTCCACTCCCCTCTTCACCCGTCAGCACCCCTCAAACCTTCCCAACCCCGAACCTTCTGAGGATTCATCGCTGTCTCTACTGATGTCTCCACACACCCTTTCCCTTATTTCCCCCATCAATTATGCACCCCTTCCTACCCCCATGGCTCAACCCCGGGAAAAGTAAAACGCAAGCACCACTACCAGGATGTCAGAAAACTCCTTCCCCCAGAACTGATAAGGACGCTTGTGTGCAAAATCTGGCAAGCACTATCTGATATGTGCCGGGCCTTGGCTGCAGGACTAGTGATACTAATGACTCTTTAAGACAAGCCGGGCCCTGTGGATTCAATTCTTCCTCAATTTCTGTTGTGATAGGTAATAGGAAAAGAATGGTGAATAAGCACTTAACTGCAAACTTAGCAAATTTAGCATCCATTCCTCGTCAGCTACAGCCTGTCCCAAAAAATGAAAACACTAACGCTAGCCTTACTAAACGTCAGGTCTGTGCAGGAAAATCATTTTAATCAATGATTTATTACTAAGCACAATCTAGATTTTATGTTTTTAACTGAAACCTGGTTAGACCATAATAACATGTGCTGCGTTCTCATCGAGTCAGCTCCCCCTAACTTCGTTTTATGAGTGAGAATAGAGGGAATAAGAAAGGAGGTGGAGTCGCCATTTTGTTTAATGACTCATTCCACTGTACGAAAATATGTTATGGAAATTTTTTTCTTTTGAATATGTTGCTCTTCAATTAAGATCTTCCCCTCAAGCGATGTTTCTAAATATACAGGCCACCTAAATATTCTGCAACTTCATTGATGACTTCACTGAATTGCTGTCTATTATCTGCATTAACTTTGATTGTGTAATCATTGCGGGTGATTTTAACATTCATGTTGACAGCCCCCAGGACAGGGGGACCAAAGAGCTGTGTTGTGTTTTTGAGAACTATGGACTGACTCAGCATGTGACGGAGCCCACCCACAATAAGGGGCACACTCTGGACTTGATTGTCTCCAAAGGTCTGAACATTTCCAAGGTTGTGGTGACTGACGTTGCTCTCTCAGATCATTCCTGTGTTTTCTTTAACGGCACTATCTCTGTGCCCAAAAGTGTCCAAACAAAGATAATCAGAAAACGGTATATCACTGAAAACACCAGTGACACATTTATACAGCTTTTCTCCTCCACACCAGCCCTCTCTGGGCTCTCAGTCACTGAGCTTGTAGATAATTTCAACTGTAAAATTACAAATGTTATTGATGCCATTGCTCCCACTAAGGTCAAAGTTGTAATGGTAGAAAAGATCTCCATGGAGAAATGTCCTACTGGTGGAGAACAGAAAAAGAGAGTGTAGGAAAGCTGAACGAAGGTGGCGAAAAACAATCTCTGGTCCATTATAACTCCTATAAAGAGAGACTTCGCATTTATAATTTGGAACTGAGGAATGCAAGAAGGTCCTTTTTCTTGATATTATCTCTAGAAACAATAATAATCACGTGCTTTGTTTGCTACTGTTGATAGGTTAACAAACCCTCCAGTACCGTAGCATCTGAACTTTTATCTACCAAGCCTGCAATGACTTTGCTCCTTCTTCAAAGACAAAATTCAAAAGTTAGACAAACAGTCAGTGCTCCATCTAAGTTCAGGATATGTGTTGTCACAGTGTTCAAGCAAAAATAGTTCCAATATGACGAATTTACACGATCAACATACAAACCTGGAGGACATATTCAACATCTGAAAACCTCGACCTGTTGCCTTGAGTTCTACCAACGGGACTTTTCAAAAATGTTCCAATTGTTTGACTTCTGATCTTTACAGATTGTGAACACTCTCTCTTTCAGGAATCTTTCCACAGGCCCTGAAAACTGCAGTAATCAAGCCACTCTTAAAAAAAAACAACCTAGACAAGTCACTAATGAGCAACTATAGGCCAATATCAAACCTTCCGTTTTTAAGTAAAATCATTGAAAAAGTAGTCTTTCACAAATCAACCATTCTTGTCACTAAGCAACAGTTTTGTACCTTTCAGTCGGGTTTCCGACCACACCACAGCACTGAACGGCTTGTCAAAGTCTTAATGAAATCCACCTTAACACAGAAATGGCAAAATTTCAATCTTAGTATTACTTGATCTCAGTGCTGCATTTGACACGGTCGACCACGACATACTACTAGACCGATTGGAAAACTGCGTTGGCCTCTGGCTTAGTACTAAACTGGTTTGAATCCTACTAAAGAATAGGGATTACTTTGTGTCTATAGGTAATTATGCATCTGAGCGTACAAAATGACGTGCGTAGTTCCGCAAGGCTCCATTCTGGGGCCTCTTTTGTTTAACATCTACATGCTTCCACGGCTCAGATTATGGAGAAAACAAAATAAGTTACCATAGTTATGCGGACGACACACAAATTTACATAACCTTATCGCCAGGGGACTATAGTCCAATACAAAAACTGACTAAGTGCATCGAACAAATAAACGGCTGGATGTGCCAGAACTTTCTGAAATTAAATGAAGGAAAAACTGAGGTGGTTGTTTTTGGAGCAAGAGAGGAACGATTAAAAGTCTGCGCTCAGCTTCAAACAACAATGTTAAAAACAACAGACAAAGCCAGAAATCTTGGTGTAGTCATGGACTCAGACCTGAACTTTAACAGCCACATTAAGACAATTACAAAGTCAGCCTACTATCACCTTAAGAATATATCAAGGGTTAAAGAGGACTTATGTGTCAACAGGATTTGGAAAAACTGTCATGCCTTTACTTCAGTAGACTTGACTACTGTAACGGGGTCTTTACAGGTCTCCCTAAAAAATCAATCAGACAGCTGCAGCTGATTCAGAACGCTGCTGCTCGAGTCCTCACTAAGACCAAGAGACTGGATCACATCACTCCAGTTCTGAAGTCTTTACACTGGTTCCTGTGTCTCAAAGAATGATTTCAAAGTACTCTTGCTAGTTTATAAATCACTTAACGGTTTAGGTCCAAATATATTGCTTACTGCTATACACTATGAACCACCCAGACCTTCAGGTCTCTGGGACAGGTCTGCTTTCTGTTCCCCAGAGTCAGAACTAAACAGGGTGAAGCAGCTTTCAGTTTCTATGCTCCTCATATCTGGAATAAACTCCCAGAAACCTGTAGATCGCTGCTACTCTCAGTTCTTTTAAATCAAGGCTGAAGAACTTTCTATTTGATGCTGCCTTTCTTTAAATGACTAATCATTTCTTAAATTTCTTATGCTGCACTGTAACTTTATTTCTTGTGTTTATGTTTCTCTTTGTTTTTAACTGTCTATCATGTGTTTTACCGGTTTTTAATGCTTGTGATTTTAACTGTTTTTACTTGTGTTTTATCTGTTTAACTGATTTGTGTAAAGCACTTTGAATTGCCTTGTGGCTGAAATGTGCTATACAAATAAAGCTGCCTTGCCTTGCCTTGCCTTACTTTAAGATAACTATTTAACTTTTACATAAGCTAACCTTTTAAACTGTGTATCCATAAATTTAAGGTCTGTTTCGTTACTTGGATCGTCTTATGTGTGTTTTCAAATCAGCAGGTTTAGGTGGATCCATTATTGAATCAAACCTTGCTGTTTAAACAACCCCATCTCTTATCAGCCGATGCTTTACTGACTGATTTCAGACCCCTTTTGTCCATGGCTCCCTCCCCGACTATAAGAACATGATTTTGACTCTTTGCCTGCCATAACACTAAACCAAGGAGACACTGAAACCTTCGGCAAGTGTAGAAACGCCACACATGGACACAGTGTGGTGACTGTCATGTTGTGTAAATGATCTAACTGCTGCCCTGGGCTTGTGACATTCACACCGAAGACTTCTGTGGCTGCTTTATGAAAAAAGCACAGCGATTATATGTAAAAAAAAAAAATCTCTTGATTTAATACACTTTAAGGCTAACTTAATTAATGGATGTTCTCTGTTACTTTGTCCTCTCTTCTTATGACATTGGAGTTTATGTAAGCAAGAAATGGTTAGTATGCATCCCACACAGCCTTGACAGTGACAGCTCAACAAAACCAAATATTGTTGTGTCTTCCAGTGTCAAAAGAGAAACCTTTCATTCAATCAGTCAAATTGTAGGCATGGTGCCAAAGTTTAAAAACTGGGATTAAGTGACAGTTTTGTCTGTGAATTTGCCCATATGGGACTTTCCATCTGTCAATCTGTCTGTTTTCCTCTGTCATAATCTTTTTTTGCTTTCCCGTCCTGATCCAGGCCCTGCTCAGAAGATGCCGGTCACCGCTACAGCTTTGGACTTCTTCCAGCTCTTCGTCCCAGACAATTGCATCCAAAACATGGTCACCCAGACTAACATGTATGCCAAGAAGTTCCAGGAACGCTTCGGCTCAGACGAAGGCTGGTGTCCTGTCACAGCCCAGGAGATGAAGGCCTTCCTGGGCTTTGTCACCTCCACCAGTGTGCACCGCTGTGAGTCAGTGCTCAGCATCTGGAGCTCAGGCTTCTTCAGCAACCGGAGCATCGCCTTGAAGATGAGCCAGGCGCGCTTTGAAAAGATCCTCAAGTATTTCCATATTGTGGCTTTCCGGCCGTCACAGGGAAGCAACCAGGGCCTGTACAAGATCCAGCCCTTCCTGGACTCGCTGCAGCATTCGTTCAGCTACACCTTCAGACCTTCACAGACACAGGTGTGTGCACTCTCCTGCAGGCTTGGGTCTCCCTAAAGCATCTTATATATATTTGGAGATATATGAGCCACATTCTGCATATTTATACATATCTTATTCTCATACCGACTCACCATTCACTGAGACACTGATTATACTTTTTATTATCATATTAGTCTAGAGCTATTTTTATTATTTTAACATTTATTGTCTTTTAGTGTTCCACATTATTTAACAGCACAGTTGACATCAAGCAGATACAGATCTCATCATTAAAAATGAAGAGTATTACAAGAAATATGAAACAACTTCAAGAGGTGATCTACAGTTGGTAAACAGTAGACAAAATGTGTAGATATTTTAAGTTTATAGGTAAGACATTTTTTTGAATTGCTACTTTCTGCTTAGCAGTGTAGGTACTCTTTCACTTTAAGGTATATTTGCGCACTTTTAATAGATAAGGAGAAGCTAAGGAGTTCTCCATTAACCTTGTAAAATGAAAATGTAAAGGAAATATACTCTTTAAGCAGGCTGACTAGATAGTTCCTTAGTTTGAAAATCGTAGAAAACTATCTATACAGTGTATACAGCATACAAATATTTGGGTGAGGTGGTCGTTTCTGATAGACTTCCCCTCCACAGGACTCACTTCAACTTGCTTTCAGTTGCACTGTTTGCATTAGAGCTATATTTATGCAACTGGGGCAGTGGAGCGCCACGCTTGCTACTCTATTTTGGGTGGGCTGGACTCAACTCCTCAACTCCTACTTTACTTTCTCCTCTAGATGAGCAGCGGCAGCACTAAAGTTTCTAAAGAGGCAGGGAACCCGATTGAAGTAGCATCTGTTAAATAAAATTAGCACTTAATTATAATATTATTATGTTCTTGTTATACCTTATTACTGTAAGAAAATAAAACCAAAAATGAGTTCTTCTTAAGCAAAGAGAAATAGAGGCAATCACCCAACCTTGTTTTTTTTATCTGATGAAAATCAGATTAAAGTAACAGTGTTGTATTAAATGTTTTACTTATCACTGTTGCTTTCACTTCATTCAAGGGCTTTTCTCATTCAGCTACATTTTTTTCTTATAACAAAACAAAAATGATCCAACACATTCTGGATCTGGTTAGGAGGAGGGCCACCGGGTTGGCTAATCATATTCCAGTGGGATCTGATGCCACCCTGCCCTCTTAAAAATTAATGAATTTCAGGGAAGTATTGATTAAATGGCTTTTCCTTGCCATATAAGTGCTATAGCATCATCTTCATTGTGAAAGATGATGTCAGTGCTGTGATGCATTTGGGAATACAGGCTCTTAACCCTTCTTAACCTTCATATCACATCCACATTCATTCAGCTATGCAATTGTACCATCAAAATAGTTTAAATGCAAATGTTTATGATGATTTCATTTCATTGTGAAGTAATGCAAGTAAGGGGTTGACATTAGTGCTATCTATCCACAAAAAAAACAGACTGAACTGAAACAATATGGGCAGACCGGCTGTCAGACAGCATGAGTGTGCGCTGTTAGCAGTAGCGGGGTACATGTGTATCTAGGCCAGTTTGTTTTATCTGTTGGTTTTCTGTGCCAAGGGCAGAGAGTGTGCCCAGATAGTGGGAGTGCCACAGACTGAAACTGTTGTACCATAGATAATGGAAAAGTGATCTGTCCATTTAAAATGGCTGATACAGAAGGAAGGACAGAAGTCAATGTACTTATTTGAGTTTTAATTTATCTGTTCTGTTCTCAATAAACCAATTCCTCTTTTGGTCCATGAAATGTCAGGAAAAATGGCCATTGCAATTTCCAAAACCATGAGTTGAAGTATTTAGTACCAACAGTCCAAAACCCAACAATATTTAGTTAAATATTATACAAGAAAACCAGCAAATATTAACATGTTATAGGTTGTAACAAGATCATTTATGTTAATTTTTCTTTAAAAACTATCATCACTATTATGACTATTTTAATTATCAAAATAATTGTATTAATTATGATTAATTTCTGCAGCTCTTTAACTGTAACTGTAATCAACAAATTCGTTCAGTTGTAATTTTTAATTGACAAAAAAATGAACAAAGGAGAGAACTGTGTTGTCAACATTTTTGTTCGAATGCTGGATATTTCTCTACATGTGAGTCTGTGTGACCTGGATTTATCCGCCACTTTGCATTATTCATCGTGTGTTTGTGTGTGTGTGTGT
>NC_045749.1:8981992-8989915 GCF_008692095.1 Etheostoma spectabile | reverse complement strand
GTGTGTGTGTGTGTGCGTGTGTATGCGCGCGCGCACATGCGTACGTGTGTGTGCGCATGCACACGAGTACGAACGCTAACGTGTGACTAACATAGTCGTTGTTGAATGTTAGCATGTTATGTCATCTCCATTTGACAGCGATGCTTCACATTTTCTGTGTCAGTCTGGCAGTTTTACAGTTGCTGAGATGATCGGTTGACACTGCTTTGTATTGATTTGCAAGTGTAAAATCTTTGAGAGCATTTGTCGCAGCCTTCAAAGAACATTGACTCCAAGACAGCAAACAAGTGGATATATTGATTTTCCTCCTTTGTCCAATACATGATTAGGGACCCCATGCAAATGATTTACTTAAAGCATCAATGTGCTAATGTGACTGTGCTAATGTGTCAGGTGCAGGATTAGAAAAAAAGGCCATTGTGGTTTGGGTGGTGTCATCTATCACTATATAGCCTCATTCATTTTCCATAACTCCATATTTGACTTGGAAATTACTTGTTGCTTTATGTCCCTGAGCAGGAGAGAGCTGTTGGTCACTGCTCACTGCAGCTTTAGTCAAATGATGATGGAGAAGAGATGGGGAAGAAAGGGAGAGCTGAGAGACATTTGAAAAGCAAATATTTGTTGTGTGGTTGAAAGCGTCTCTATGAAATATTTGGCCAAGATTTATGTGTATCACGCTTGTTTAATCGTCCAAGAAAGGGTTAGATAATAATTGGTTTTGTGTATGTGTGTGTGTTCTGTTATTGCCACTGCTTGTGTGTGTTTTTAATTTGTGAATGTGTGCCAGTTTTTTTCTTTAATCTCCATTGAGAAATTCATCCTCAGGTTCTGATCTGACCCATCCGGACTATTTAACGAGTTCACCCTACTTTTGAAACATGATTAAATGTTTTTCTTCAATTATGTTCATTGATTTAATTAACAATCACAGAAAAGTGGCTGCAGTGGCTTCTTTGGGATCAACAGTCCAGACCACATAGATATTCAGTTTACTATCACGGGAAACAAAATAAAGCAGTTTTTTACATTTGAGAAGTTGGAACAAATGATTTTTTGTAATCTTTGCTTCAATCACGATTACTCAAAAATTGATTCTCAAATTCTCGTAATTTTTTTAATCATGAGATTAACGTTCTTTTTGTCCTAGCAAACTTTGTAGTTTTTTTCACATGCTGTTGTTCACATGGAACAACTAGCAACGTTAGAAAAACTACAACATCACACCGGATCTAGCTAGACCCGAAACAAAACAACACTTGTTTGGGCTTGCGAGCCGGCCGAAGAGTAGTGGGCTAACGTTACGTTTTGAGTGGATGGAGACCAAAGTGATCTGTGTGTTTTGCCGTCACAATCATCGCAGCACGTCCAGTCTGAAATACCACTTAGTTAATACCACATGGCCAAGTACACAGCTGATAAAAATTCTTCGCCCCCTCGTCAAAGTATTTTTTCACCCTTTTATTGATGGACAGTGTTACACTGTGTGAAAGATAATTTGCTCCAAGTGAGAATGTTGTGTGTGCAATTGAACACTACAGTAGACTATATGCCAGTGTTGTTTTCAATAAAAAAAACATTTGCGCAAAGCAAGCTGATTCACTTTTCCATGTTGATAAGAGCATAAAAATGAGAAAAAATAATGGCACAAAAAGAAATCAAGCGACATTTAGAATAGATAAAAATGTATAATTAATTGTGATTAATTGTGGGTTAACTATGACATTAATGCGATTATCCATCCATCCATCCATCCATCCATCAATTAATTGCAATCAAATATTGTAATCGTTTGACAGCACTAGTATAAATGCAAAAGTGAAGGACAAAGCAGCACGAGAAACAACTTTCTTCTGAAGGGGTTTTGAGACAGATCTGCACCGTTGAGAGCGCGTTCCTGCTGAGAACAGTGTTTTCTCTCTACAGTATCACACTCAAACACATACAGGACTTGTGACAATCTCCAATTGGCTGCCTTCTCTCTCCAACCCTTTGTTGTAATGTTACAGCACACACAAGCTCGCTACTATGCCTCACACAAAACCAGTTTGTGTAAATTGTTCTGAATTCTTTATTTTTCTGAATTCTGAATTTGTATCTCCCTTTTCAAGGCCAGTTATTCTTTTCCAGGAACACATTGTGTACTTGACTTGTGACGCGGTTATGTAAAAATCCACGAAGACAAACTCATGTGTACAGTAACATTGCCTGTGTGTTTCCAGGTGCTTCATGAGCCATTGATAGACGAAGACCCGGTGTTCATTACCACCTGTACCGAAAGAGAGCTGAGGAAGAGGAAGAAGAGGAAGTTCAGTCTCTGGGTTCGACAGTGTACCTCCACCGGATTCATCTGTCAGGTAGCAGCAAACAATACTCATATACAGTGTACTCAGCAGTCAGAATAGTTTAATGTGCTCATATTTTTCAAATCTGGTTAAGACATTTTGATGCAGTTTATTTTAAGTTGTAATTCACAAAAGTAAAATGGTCACGGCATTATAATATTCATAAGAAAACAAGTTTTGTTTTTCAAAAATAAAAGCACTTCATCAATAGTCTCAAAGTTATCAATTAAAGTGCTCATATTATGCTTTTTGCCTTTTTCCCAATCCTTTATCATGTTATATATCTTTTTTGTGCACGTTTACAAAGTGAAAAAGCCAAAAGTTCACCCCAAAGGGACTTACCATCTCTAACAGAATTCACAAACTGCTCCAAACAGCTCTATTGAAGACCAGCTTTTACTTCTGTGAAAAATGTGCGTCACTTTGTAACACACGTTATAATGCTCGCCTAGTTGCTAGCGTGGCTAGCCCTCATACACTGCTTCTTAATGGCTAGTAGTCATTACCTAGGTACTGCACATGTGAGTCCCTACAAAGATTGAACAGAAGTGTGATGCCTCACTCTGTAGTTCTATAGCAATGTGCGGTACAACAAAAAATATGGTGGTTTTTCAAAATTAAAACATGTAAACCTATTCAGGTAAAACCTCTAAATACAATTACTAACCTGAAAATGAGCATAATATGACCACTTTAAGGTCTAATTTGAGTGTGGAAATGAGCAAGAGAGAGTGAAGAGTACAAGTTTGTGTGTTTGTGTGTTTGCTTTGAGGGTACTTTGCGGCAGAAATCTAATATTTCACATCAAAAATGCAAGAAAAGGTCTTCAGTCTGCCTAAAGTCAAAAGCGCTCTCTTGAAAACTTCAGAGACTTTGATCTTCACTAAGTTTCAAATCTCATTCTCAGGTTGTCGATGGTGCATCACTTTGCATTCAGCCAACTTCTTGCCGGCACTACAAAGAATCAAATAACTTTTTAGAATTTTATTGTGAACATTTGTGGGCTTTACATGCATAAAATGCAAAGTTGGATTTTTAAGGAAGATTAAACTCATCTTGAAATGAGGAATACATATTTGTTGTCAGATTTTTCTTTTGATGTTTAGATTTGAAAAGCGACTGGCTCAGGATTCGATCTGTGTTGTCACATCTCAGGCGGGCAGGGCCGCTCTGCTGCTCACTAACAACCTTGCCCTTACTGCAACCTTCCACTCCTACGCCGGTTTATTATGTAACATCACCATTTAACTGAGGCCAGGGACTGCAGGAGGACTGGCATACCTGACCAACCCGTACCATTACAGAGGACGGGGGAGAAAACAATAGAACCCACAGCTGCAAGAGTTTACAGTTCTTATTCTGTATTGTTAAATTGGTGACAAGGGGCGGAGGCAACCTCCTTACTGCTACCCAGTATTTGGGACACAGAATGTCCAGCCAAACTGTAAGTGAAAGCAGCAATGTTTCCCCAGGATGCAGGTTGTTAAAGCAATTGGTATCACTATATAAATCTTGTGCATGACTCACTCACATGTGGACACACACACAGACGTTTGCTGTACTGAAGAGAAACTACATTGACATAATGCATTTTTCTCCAGTGGTATCTACCTTTGCAGCTAGACTTTTTTGACAAATACTCCTGGTTTTTACTTCATGTTTTGAGGTATCTATCTAAGATTTCTACCTCTACCCCAATACAATGGTATTGAAGGTCATAGATATGAATTGTATCTACATTAAAAATTTAACATGTCTTTCTAGAAACAGTATACCTGTTTATCAGAGTCATCACATCACTGTTTTCAGAAAGACTGTTTCTTTGGTTGGACATAATTCCAGTTCTAAGTGAAAACACATGTTTTTGGGTCAACCACCCCTTTCATAATCATAAGTAGTTTGTAGGGGAGGGGCCAGACCAAGAATGGTTCAAAGACTCCAATGGAAGAACAAGGAAGGATAGAGAGACCCCGCCCGGAGGAACCCGGGGCCCCCGTCGGGACCAGGCCCAGACGGTGCTCGTGAGCGACGTGTCTGGGGGCCGGTTTTGCCACGGACCGGTCGGGCACAGCCCGAACAAGCGACGTGGCACCTCTCCCTCCAACCCATGGGCCCACCACCTGGGAGGATCCAAAGGGGTCGGGTGCGCTGCTACATGGGTGGCAGCGAAGGTCAGGGGCTTCGCGGCCAGAACCGGGCGGCAGAGGCTGGCTCTGGGACGTGGAATGTCACCTCTCTGTGGGGGAAGGAGCGGAACTTGTGCGGGAGGTGGAGCGCTACCGGTTAGATCTGTGGCTTCCTCTACCACAGTCTCGGTTCTGGAACCGTTCTCCTGGATAGGGGTTGGACTCTGTCCTACTCCGGAGTTGCCCATGGTGTGAGGCGCAGGCGGTGTGGGGATACTCACAAGCCCCCGGCTGAGCGCCGCTGCATTGGAGTTTCCCCGGTGGACGAGACGGTCGCCTCCCTACCGCTGCGGGTGATGGGGGGGAAAACTCGACTGTTGTTTGTGCATATGCACCAACAAGAGTTCGGAGTATTCGGCCTTCTTGGAGACCTTGAATGGAGTCCTGTATGGGGCTCCAGTGGGGACTCCATAGTTCTGCTGGGGACTCACATGCACACTGGGCAATGATGGAGATACTTGGGAGGCGTGATTGGGAGGAACGGCCTCCCTGATCTAACCAGAGTGGTTGTCTGTGTTGGATTCTGTGCTAGTCATGGATTGCCATCACAAACACCATGTTCGACATAGGGATGCTCTAAGTGTACTTGGTACCAGAGCACCCTAGGCCAAAGGTCAAAGATTGATTTTAATCTTTCATCTGACTGAGGCCGTATGTTTTGGACACTCGGGAAAAGAGAGGGGCAGAGCTGTCACTGATCACCATCTGGTGGTGGGGTTGGGTCAGGGGGTGGGGAAGACTCTGGACAGACCTGGTAAGCCCAAACGGTTAGTGCGGGTAAACTGGGAACGTCTGGAGGAGGCCCCTCCGACGGACTTCAACTCACACCTCCGGCGGAGCTTTTCGTGCATCCCTGTGGAGGCTGGGGCATTGAACCTGAGTGGACAATGTTCAAAGCTTCCATTGCTAAAGCTGCGGCGGTGAGCTGTGGTCTTAGGGTTTTAGGTGCCTCAAGGGGCGGTAACCCCAACACCTGGTGGACACCGGTGGTCAGGAAGCCGTCCGACTGAAGAAGCTCTTCCGGATATGTTGTCTCGGAGGACCCGGCAGTTGCAGGGTACCGACGGGCCCGAAGGGCTGCGCCTCTGCTGTGACAGAGGCAAAGCAGCGGGTGTGGGAGAAGTTCGGAAAGATATGGGAAGGACTTTCGGTCGGCACCAAGGTGCTTCTGGAAAACCGTTCGCCACCTCAGGGAGGGGGAAGCGAGGAATCTCCAAGCTGTATACAGTAAGTGGGACCTTGTTGACCTCAACTGAGGAGTAATAGGGCGGTGGAAGGAGCACTTTGAGGAACTCCTAAATCCAGCTGACACCCCCTCTTGGTGGAGGCAGAGCTGGAGGATGATGGGGGATTGTCGTCAATTTCCCTGGTGGAAGTCGCTGAGGTAGTCAAACAACTCCACAGCGGCAAAGCCCCAGGATTGATGAGATCCGTCCGAAATGCTGAAGGCTCTGGGTGTGAGGGCTGTCTTGGTTGACACGCCTCTTCAACATTGCGTGGAAGTCTGGACGGTGCCTAAGGAGTGGCAGACCGGGTGGTGGTTCCCCTCTTCAAAAGGGGGACCAAGGGTGTGTCCAATTACAGGGGTATCACACTTCTCAGCCTCCTGGTAAAATCTACTCCAAGGTGCTGGAAAGGAGGTTCGGCCGATAGTCGAACCTCGGATTGAAGAGGAACAATGCGGATTCCGTCCTGGTCGTGGAACAACGGATCAGATCTTTACTCTCGCAAGGATCTTGGAGGGGGCCTGGGGAGATGCCCAACCATTCTACATGTGTTTTTGTGATCTGGAGAGGCGTATGACCGGGTCCCCCGGGAAAAATTGTGGAGGTGCTGCGGAATATGGGGTGAGGGGGTTCCTTCTTAGGGCCATCCAATCTCTGTATGACCAAAGCGAGAGCTGTGTCCGGGTTCTCGGCGTAAGTCGGACTCGTTCCAGGTGAGGGTTGGCCTCCGCCAGGCTGCGCTTTGTCACCAATCCTGTTTTGAATATTATGGACAGGATATCGAGGCGTAGTCGGGCGGAGGGTTGCAGTTCGGTGGGCTCGGGATCTCTCGCTGCTTTTGCGGAGGATGTGGTCCTGATGGCATCGTCGGTCTGTGACCTTCAGCACTCACTGGATCGGTTCGCAGCGAGTGTAAGCGGCTGGGATGAGGACAGCACCTCTAAATCTGAGGCCATGGTTCTCAGCAGGAAACCGATGGAGTGCTTCTTCGGGTGGGGGAGTGAGTCCTTACCCCAAGTGAAGGGTTTAAGTACCTTGGGGTCTTGTTCGCGAGTGAGGGACCACGGAGCGTGAGATTGGTCGGAGAATCGGAGCAGCTGGTGCGGTATTCATTCCGTTTATCGCACCGTTGTGACGAAAAGAGAGCTGAGCCAGAAGGCAAAGCTCTCGATCTACCGGGCATTTTCGTTCCTACCCTCACCTATGGTCATGAAGCTGGGTCATACCGAAGAACGAGATCCAGGGTACAAGCGGCCGAAATGGGTTTCCTCAGGAGGGTGGCTGGCGTCTCCCTTAGAGATAGGGTGAGAAGCTCGTCATCCGAGAGGAGCTCGGATAAGCCGCTGCTCCTTCGCGTCGAAAGGAGCCAGTTGAGGTGGTTCGGCATCTGGTAGATGCCTCCTGGGCGCCTCCCTAGGGAGGTGTTCCAGGCACGTCCAGCTGGGAGGAGGCCTCGGGGAAGACCCAGGACTAGGTGGAGAAATTATATCTCCAACCTGGCCTGGGAACGCCTCGGGATCCCCCAGTCGGAGCTGGTTGATGTGGCTCGGGAAAGGGAAGTTTGGGGTCCCTACTGGAGCTGCTGCCCCCGCGACCCGATACCGGATAAGCGGATGAAGATGGATGGATGGAAGTAGTTTGTACATCATTTAGTACATGGCTACCCCTAACCTTGAAGGCCAAGTTCACATTTTTATGCTTGTAAAGTAATGGGGGACAATTCACAGTCCTTGTTCTGGGCAAAAAACAGTACATTTAAAAGTGTATCTGAAGCTATTATGAGGTTTCAGCATTGTTAAGTTGGTCAATTTAGAGTCTTTTTATAACAGAAATCCCTGTTTGAGTTTCTATGTGGAGGGAGATTTTTGTAATTAAAAGGCTTTAACTTTGAACAGTTTAATCTTATCTAGTCTAGTGTCTGACTGCTGAAGCCTAATTTTAACTAAAGATAAACTTTTAAGTTTTAACAGTAACACCCATTTCAGTCCAGTACAGTATACAGTATGATACTGGCATATGATATCAGAAATAGAATAAACAAAGAATGCCAATAAAGCATGCAAAACAATTTTTTTTTACAATTTTGAGAACGACAAACTTAACTAGGCTTTTAGAGAAACTGGGAAGGGAGTACAGCAAAATAAAAATACAACATTGTAAAAAAAA
>NC_045749.1:8964987-8981982 GCF_008692095.1 Etheostoma spectabile | reverse complement strand
AAAAAAAAAGAAGACATTTTTAACTACAGAGAACCATAAATAGATGGATCTGCAGTATGCTGCAGGGGAAATGTTTCCTTCTTTATCCTGGATGTACATGAGAGTGGACCAACAACCAACAGATCATAATTTGCCTTTTTTCTGCTTTTGTTATCATTGGTTTATATTGAATAAATGTATTAATATTCTTTTCTTGTAATCCTAAATCTTCGGTGTAAATGAGTTGTGTGTAAGAAGCATCACAGACGCTATCATTTAAAAGCTTATCCCATCCATTTAACAAATAAAAGCATTAGCATTCACACTGACTGTGGCCATTTGGCAGTCACTCAGTCTTTACCAGTCTGCTGATGTGTGTCTGCACTGAGATCTTCTCTCTTTAAATGAATTGTGTTGAGGGAGAGAGAAAAAAATCCAAGAAATAAAACAAGTTAATGGAGTGAATCAATGAGATTCCATTAGCCAGTGCACTACACAGGGATACACAAACACACAGAAGCATGGACTGACCACTTAGCGTAATAGCTAAAGGCCTGACATAGATGCTGGCTGATCAGGCTAATGCCGTTCAGCTTGTGAACAACAGCAGGAATATTAGTGTAAGAAGGACAGTGGGCTGTTTCTTTGGAAGCATCTTCATATTTATTTTGAGACTTGTATCTTTAAGGGCATTTAGTACCAGTGTGTTGAGCTAAGGAGCACGACTCAGTCCACCTTGATCCAGAGCACCATATCTCAACAACAACTGGCCAGATTGTCATGAAATATTCATATTCACAGTCCCAGTGGGCACTCCTAAAACATTCCTGCCAATTGGAGATTACAGATACTCTGTGACATTTTCAAAGGTTAGGGCCTAAATTAAAATTTAAAAAAACTTATTTGGCAGATTGCCATGAAATCTACTCAGCACATGTATTTTCTCCAGAGGATGACTTCTTTTCATTTTTAACACTTTATGAGCTTTCTTCTTGCACAAACATCAGGCCCAAATGTGATTTTTGCTATATTTTTGGGGGGCCATTTTATTCCTTTTATGAGAGCCTTAACAGTAAAGAGATGACAGGAAGTGAGGGGAGAGAAAGAAAGGGGGAATGTCATGCATCAAAGGTCCCTTTCTGAATCTAACCAGGGGTGTTGCAGCTTATGGTCACTGCTGGTATATTTTAACCTGGCATATTTCCCATAGGGGGAATCACCAGCGGCCTCACGACACGATATCATCACAATACTTGTGTCACAATACGCTATTATTATGTATTGCAAGATTATGCAATATATTTCAATTAATTACCTTTTTTCCAACTTCAAATTTTTCCCAATTTCAAATGATGTCCCCTTCGTCAACATCTGTTTTATCTAAAAAGATACATTTCTATGTTTGTTCATGTCACTTTAATTTTATTGCTGCAAAATGGGAGTTTCAAGCAGACAAACTGAATAACACATATATAATATGTATATCGATACAGTATTGCCATGGAAAATATTGTGATATTATACTGTATTGATCTTTTCCCCCACCCCTAATTTCCCATAAATGTTATTGGCATATTACTATGAAATCTCAGAAACGCATATGGATGTTGATTTCAGCAACTACAGCATATGGCCTTTTCTCTTTGGCCACTTAAGGAAAAATTGTGTAGCTTCTACTGGTAAACCTTTAAGAAACACTACATTGTCAACTTGCTATTCCATCACAAAATGTTGTAAATTGAAAATTGTAGCCTTGTAGAGAGTTAAGACTAATATAGTAGCTGCAGGATTTTCTAACCTAGAGGACAATGAAGTGGTGCTTAAACCTGGCATAAAGTTAGCTGGTTCTTTATCTGTTTTATCTATGTGTCCTGTCTCTTTCTGCCCATGCTGCAGATCTCAGTCCATCTGAAGGAGGGCACCGACGCTCTGGCCACCTTGAAGAACAAACCTCAGCTCCATAGTCTTGTGGCCAAGCAGCTCTGCCAGAACATCTCCGGCAAGAACAGCATCATCTTCACCGGGCCGTCCATCACAAGCCTAAGCCTCTTCACTGAATTCAGCAAACAAGGTACACAAACAACTTGCAACAGCAGATATACTATCTATTGCAATAGTCTGTCTCTCTCATGCTGCCTAAATACAGTAAATACAAACTTCTCTTTTTCTGTCTTCCTGTTTCTCCTCTGTCATCTCTTGTGCTCTTCCTTTTCCGCTACAGATTGTAGTCTCTTTCCTCATCTCATCTTCCTTCTTTTTTTTATTTGTTTTTAGTTATTTGCATTTCACCTTCAAATAAGACTTGACAGCACTACAGTATGCAGCTACAATGACTTATGTTAATTTCTTCATCTGTCCTTACACCCCAAGTGAAACCTTTACAGCCACGTAGGGAAAATGTAAACCACAAGTCTCTTTGAGTTTGTACTCATGTAAGTCCTACTTGTTTCTAAAACAAGATAGAAATGTCTCAAAGAAAAAAGCTTGACATTGCAAAGAATGGCCATGTTGTCTACATGTTATTCCAAAAAAGAACATTTGCCACTGGTGTGACATATCTGCCTGCTACAAATCAATGTCTTGAGATTGCTGTAGAATCAAGTGTGATTGTATTATAAAACCTTATTCTGTCAGGTTTCCAAATATTTACATTCATGACTGGAAGATTGCACTGGAATGAAGTGGAATTACATTACAATTTGTTTTCTTCTGCACCTTAATGACTAAATAGAGACTTAGTTAGTTAGTTAAGATTGATGTTTATTTTTCTGTTCAACCAACATCGACCATAACAGCCCCGGGATGCACTGCAATAGACAGTTAATTGTCTTCTCACGTGCACAATTCACCATGGAAGATTCAGCGGGGAGTGTTTAGTCTTGTCACAGCTCAAGAAATCAATAGGTAAAGTGGACACTTTGGTGGACACTTAAAAGAAACACCACTTTCTGTAACACCTGACAACTAGAACTTCTGAATCCAAACAAGCTACTGTTATTAGCTTACGTTCTCAATATGTGGTATTTTATCAGATGTTGTAAAATGTATTATGAAAGCAGAACCCTGTTGTGGTTATAGTGAGTCACATTTGAATACTCTTTTCTGACCTTCTTTCTTCTTTTGTAATAATAGCATCTGTGAAACAATGTCATCCTGCCATAAAAGGCTAAAAACGAGCGAATCAGTGAAGGCAGAGAACAAATATTAAGCAAAACAGATCAGGCCCCTTTGACGATATCATCAGCACAACATGGAAATTGAACGTTTTTTACATTACCGTAATCACAAATGCTCCTTCACAAAATAATAACAGAAGAGCAATTTTAAACTCAGCCAAGCAGAGCCACAGTATGCTAAGTAAAGAAAAAATCAAGTCCGGAGATATAATCCATACTTTCTCATCCTAATTGGGTAACTCTACCATGAAGCATTCAGCCGGAAAAGCTCAGTTCTGAGCTTGTGAAGTTATTGTCAGGAACTTTTTTTTCCAAAATATCATAATGGATTAATTAGCAGAGTTAATTACCTCTGCAGCACTTACTGTGAACACGCACACACACACGCACACACACACGTGTACTGTACTACATAGTTAGAAGTAATTCTCCAAATTGAGAACATTAACAAATGAGCAGCAGTCAGCCACATGATTGTTTCACTGGTGCTCATCCATTTAAAGAAAATGGGGGGGGGCAGTGACAGAAAAAGGGACAGACATAAAAGGCATAAGAAAAAGAACAGAAGTGGGACAGCTGTGAGAGAGAGATAATGAGTTTTGGTTCATATCAGAAGCAGAATGCATGAAAACACAATAAATGCTCAGGAGTTACTGTAGGGATGTAACTAGGGCTGCAACTAACAAAGTATGGGTATTTTTTGCTTAAAAAATTACTTGAATAATTGATTTCCACCAATCATTTCAGCTAAAGATAAAACTTTAAAAAAATAAAATAAAACTGTATCATTTAAGTTAGTAGGGTTGCAACTAACAATTATCTTCATGTCATTTTTTAGGACTAATCCATTCATTTTCTTAATTAATGGATTAATGGTTTGGTGTATAAATTATCAGAAAAAAATGGCCATTGCAATTCCCCAAAGCCTAAGCTGACATACTCAGATGTCTCGTTTTGTCCAACCAACAGTGCAAAATATGAAAATCATTTTGTTTAATATCATAGAAGACTTAGAAAACCAGCAAATATCCATATTTGAAGCTTCAACCAGAAAATTTTTGCAATGTTTACAAAAAACAAAACAAAATACAACAACTTGAATGATTAACCAATTATCAAAATGGCAGCTAATTAATTTCTTTAGATAGACTAGTCAATTAATCTGCTAATTGTCTTTGGCTGGTAATAAGTGCCTACTCTGTATATTTCTTGCATCATTGTTAATACTAGTAGAATGCCTCTCTGTTGCAGAGTTATCTATGCAAATGTTAACATGCCATGTATTTATCGTTCTTCAGATATCTACTGCTGTGGACTGCTGAGTACCAGGAAGAGTGACTGTACAGGCTTACCACAAAACATGCTGGTCTGTGGCTCCACGCCAGCGCAGCGCGGCCAATCACGAGTAATGATGAAAGGCAACATGTCACTGATCAGCTGGTACAACAAGGGACACTTCAGGTTTCTCACCAACGGCTATTCCCCAACAAAACAAGGTAAAAGCTGCTCTGATGCACCCAGAACTAAAACTCTAAAGGTGTAATTGTCTCATTGAGTTATAAAAATCTTGCTTGGTGTGTACCATCAGGAGATGGTACACGTTAGTGCACCAAATGTATGTATTCGTGAATGTAGGAAACCACAAATGTGCCATAATATTTGAAAAGTCTTGCAATTATTGGAGAGTTTTTCAGTGAGAATAAGATGAGCTTCACTGTCATCATTACAATCAGGTGACACTGGCAAATGGTTAAGGATTTGTGTCAGGAAAAAACAATGAGAGCTTCTAATCCATGATAATCCATTTCTAGGAGACGACAGGATCGTGATATACCCCTCCTCTCCTAATCCACTCTGGTTGAAACAGTTTTGAACTCAGTTGAATGGCTGCAATGTAAATCTCTCTGAATGAAGAGTGTGGAAGCAAAAGCCCCGGATCAGTTAAACTGTTTTTATCCAATATTGATTTTTTTTTCCCTCTGTGTGTGCATGGGTACAGTATGTATGTGTTTGTGTGTGTTTGGCTGCAAGTGTTCTTCACTCTGTACAAAAAGAAGACCAAAATGAGTTTCCATTCCAGATTGCGCATGCTGGTTCACAGTCACAGTTAACTGGGACTTAAATGGAACAAAGCCATAGTTAATGTTATTAGTTACACCTTTTAATCTTCAGCTGTGACAAGTCTGAGTGTCTGCTATGAAAACGGCCCATTTAAACATAGCAGCTCTGCAGTGAGCAAAGAATGAAAACATAAATAGTAACATGGCACCTGGGCAGGAGGAGCCCTTCTTTCTTCTCCCTTTGTCTGTTTGTTGGCCAGGTGACCACAGAATCTGGAGAAAATGAGTCCCTTCGGTGGGATCTCAGCTGTATGTCTCTCACTCGCCTTTTGTGGTTTGTGTGTTTGTGGCAGGTATCATCATTAAGAGGAAAAGCGGTGAGATCCCATGTCCCTTGGCTGTTGAGGCCTTTGCAGCGCACCTCAGCTACATCTGCAAATATGACGACAAGTACAGCAAGTGTGTACTTTGTTTTTGCTTATGGTCCCATTCCAGCCTGATTTGTTGTGCCATTATCCTGTTTTAGACACTTGTTTCCAGCATGTTCTGCTGTTCAGAAAAAGTTACACAGTCTCACTTTAAAGCATATTATTGAAAGTGGAAAAGATCGTTATTCATTTATTTGATAGAACATATTTGAATAGAAACCTTGGAGTAAGTGGCTGTTTTTTTCCCACAGGTACTTTATCTTCCATAAGCCCAACAAGACCTGGCAGCAGGTGTTTTGGTTGAGCATCAGCATTGCCATCAACAACGCGTATATCCTCTACAAGATGTCTGACGCCTACTCGGTGAAACGCTACAGCCGAGCACAGTTTGGAGAGAGACTGGTCAGAGAGCTGCTGGATTTAGACGACTGCTCCCCCACACTGTGAGGAGGAGGAGGATAAGGACAGCAGGAGCGCACACACACGCACACACACACATGCAATCCCGACACATGCATTCCCACTTCATTATAGTTGTATGGACTCAGCAGTCCGTGTCTTTGTGATAATACTGAAGCAGTGCCAAGCCTGGCATGTCTCTCTTCCTCTAGTTGTTTTTTGTGGTGGCCTACTGTAAATATTCATTAACACAGGACTGCACCCTACACAATAGAGAATCATGAGTCATGGGACAGTTCACATGACTCAACTGCAACTTTTAACCACACAGTTTTACTAAGGATTTGTCAGCAGGAGCTATTTCACAAGCAGAGATGCAGGCCAGAACATGAAACCGGGATGAATTTACCCTTAAATGATGTCAGCTTCGAGTCTTAACTCTGGGAAGTTATCAATATGAGCCTGAAATCACCAGTGGGTGTGTTTAGACAGCTCGATATTTACACTCTGCAAAAACACTTGGGACCCTGTAACAAAAGCTTAGTAAACCAGGACGATGGTGTGTTCACACACTGCATGCATAAAGAATGTGGATTGTGATGTTTTCTTGTTTGGTGTGAACATTTTTGACTTCTGCTACAGTTGGGTTTTGAAGTGTGTGTGTGTGTGTGTGTGTGTGTGTGTGTGTGTGTGTGTGTGTGTGTGTGTGTGTGTGTGTGTGTGTGTGTGTGTGTGTGTGTGTGTGTGTGTGTGTGTGTGTGTGTGTGTGTGTTTGTGTATTAAGGAAGTGGAACTGCCATTTGTGTGTGTGTTTGTGGTAAACTTGAGGATGTAAATGTACGGCTATTGTGACCCAGATGTGTCGTGTTGCTGCATACTGTACTCGCTAGAGGAAGACTGTCGGCTGATGTACAGCCACACACAGCAGTGTGCTACCAATTCACAGCCTCCCATTTGAAAAGAGCCCAGAAAATACTTTTAGAACTCTTTTAGATGTTTTTTAGCCCCTAAAAAACTTATATATACACATATTAGTACATATGATATATTATTATTTCTCTGCAACAGTTAATTTCCATTATTAAAAAGGCAGCAATTACAGTTTGGGAGGAAAAAACATTCTTTCTTTTAACCAAAACTGTTCCAACTTTGGCAGGAAATGCTGTGCTCATGTAGGATTACATTCCTCATAATAAGAAACTGATTGAAGAAATTGAAATTGTTTTTCAGGGTCTTTAACAACAGTAAATCTAACAATAAATGCCATCATATCTACAGTCTACTTTTGTACCACTAACACTTTCAGAGGCAGATAAACTCATCTTATTTGTCTGTTTTATCTGTGCTTTGCAGGGCACCACAATTTTAAAATCTGCTTGATTGAATGTTAAGTAAACCAGTGTTGCTAAGCAACAAGTAGAATCTTGGCATGTCAGCAGGGGTTTGGATAGTATTGCTTGGCAAGATTTATGTACAGGAAGAAAAAACTGAATCACTGGTGATTCAGAAGATATCCCAGAAAACAAACACAACAAATTTTAATGTAGATAAAAGGCTCAGATCGGTGCCCGAGTCTTATCAGGAACTCCAGAAGTCAACTGAACAATTTCATCTAATACCTTCTCATGAAGTAAAAGCAAGGAAATTTTGTTTCTTTTCTTCCAGTGGCACATTTCTTGCCAACAGATTTAGGACTGCCACCTTGTGTCCAGCCGATGGAAGTTTTTATCTGATTAAAATGTGCTTACTGTTTTCTGACCATATAACTTCACCACACTGCTGTCTGTAGCTTTAATGAGGACTCTACAGTCCACTTTGCTTTGCTTAACATGTTATGCAGTCAAAATTATTGTCATGCTGGTATCAATTTGTGAAGATTTTAAGTGAAGGGTTTTGTTGTGTGCTTGCTCAATCAACATGGTTTGGTGTGTGAATGCAGTAAGATGACGGTCTGTTATGCTGGTAGAGTTGTAGAATGATTGGAACGCTGGTAGGACTCATGCACTTTCTCCCAACACAGTCTTGCACTTGGTGGGGAGTTGTAATGTAATGTTTACTAGATAATCCTTTTCATTTTGAACCCTATAATAGTATACACTGCTCTCAGAAAAATACAGAAATTATGAATAGATAAGTTATGTAAATATACATAGATACATTAAATGAAATTAAATATAAATATAAAAACACGCCAATTTGTTTACAAATGTACTGTACTGAGTGTATGTCAATAATCACTGTCACTGAGACTTAAGATTGTGAATTTTTTTTTTTTTTTTCACTAATCTAAAGCATTGTTGTAGTCATTGTGGCTCTTGTCATGAAATCACCTCGAAGTAACACTGTTAATCTTGGGAGGCACTCCTGTCATCTCATGTAGTTGTCAACTCGTAATTTTAATACAATGTTCATTATCGACTAATTCTACACACGTTTTAGTATGACCTGGATTGGGTCGTATAAAAACACATGCAACAATTTCCGAAACCCATCCTTCCCATTAGACTGCATATGTCTGATATTGGTAATAAAGAAAAGAAATGTCCACACTACTAAAAAAAAACTCTTAAAACAGTTTATAGAGTAACTTAAGGCCTCATTGAATAGCAGTTTCTTTAATGATTTCCTTGAAGTCACCTCAGATGTTGGTTGTGGTCTGAAGTGTGCTCTGTAACACACCCATCAGTGATGTCACAGCGGAATGCACTTCTACATCACTGCAGCAAGGTGACATGTTGAGTTAACCCACTGCAGGTCAGAAAAGCCAACATTTTAAGATGGTGTTTGGTTGCTCTTTACAGCAAATCTACTCAATATTGATTCCTCTCATTAATAACTGACTGAACTAAGATATGGAACACATATATTTCCCCTGCCGTATCAGTGAGCTTAGATATAAGATTTGTTTTAGCTGCCTGAAATATTGATGATAATTTAGAAAGTAAAACCAATTACCGCTGAGACTAACCTCAGAAGCCTTGATGCGTGCGTGTATACTGTACCTGCAAGGCGTGTTGTGGTCTGAGTAAGGGACATGGATGCAATCACACTGACTGAAGCGGGAATGGACGAAGCAGGTTGATAATAAAATCCAACTCTTCAAAGCAAAATAAGCCTAAGACTGCGTCACAGAAATTTGTGAAGCACATATAACTGTCAAGAGTATCCTACTGGAAATACTTCCTTTACAGTTTGTCATACATAGAAAAAAGAGCTGCATCTGTGAATGAGTGACTTCAATTCTGCAGCTCATGGAAGCATGTGTCACACATATACCTTTTGGATTGCAAAGGATGTGTGTGACGTATGCAGAGCTTGTCTGTAGTTCTTACAGTATATTGCTTGGATTAGACAAGGCATGAGATGGAATTATGCACCAGGGACTCTGCAAGGCCACGATTAGTTGGCAAATAGTTATACGAGTATAAGAGGAAGGAAAAGTGGTAGTTCTCAAGTTTTTCTGCCCATATGGTAATATTGTTATCACTCCAACTGCAGACTGACAACTGAGCATAGTCTTCTTTTTCTATCGGAAGAGAAGGGCCAAGGATCCTCCCCATGATGCTTTTGTTCAGTTAGTTCAGAAGAGGGTTGCGTTTTAGCTCATGTAGAACAGAAACATTGCTTCATTTTAAATTCTCAGGTTGATCTCTGAAGTGATTATTCTTTCCAGCTGGCTCTATTGACCAGCCATGAATCAGATATTTCTATAGTGCCTTTTCTGCTCATTTTCCCGCTTTCATTGCCGCGGTTTAAGGTTATTGATGTCTTAAAAGGGAGTTAATGTGAATGATTAGAACCGATTAGATTTTTTTTTTTAAATGAATAACGCAAAATCTTGTACTCCATGGTGGGTAATAAAAAACTAGAAATAAATCTATCACCTCTGCAGTAGAGTTTTAGATGCTGGAAATGTTTTATGCATTTTTTATGTATCATTCCATTGCTGTAGTAGTAATATTTCACATTTTCACACAAGTGGTGTCACTTCAGTCCAAACTACATCCTTTAATATGAGTTTTTAACACATCTCAAAAACATAAATATGTCCAAATAAAACTTCTTTGTGTATTGGGTAATTTTACCTGTTCATAAAATGTGATAATAGCAAAAGAAATGACAGCAGATACCAGTGATTTATGTGTTTGTTTACATAGGTAAACTACTATGTAGAAACCTAGTTTGTATCTTGGAGGAAAGAGGTGAGCCCCAATAAGTCAGAACATCCCATCACCAAATATAGCCTTATAACAAATTATAACCACCAATTCGAAAGGCAGAAGAGAAATGTCACTGACTTGTTGCATTATGTCACTTACTATAATAGTGTGGATGCTTTTTTCTCCATTTTCTACCTTGTGTCCTTTTTACCACAAGCAGAGACATCTCATATCTTTCATTTATGCTCGTTCGTTTTTATCAGATGAGCAAATGTGACTAAACAAAGACAAATGGGAAGAAGCGAGGTGCTGTGCAACCGCTATGACATAAGCATTTGTCTTTCATCCAGTTTTGTCACACAAATGATAATCCCCAAATCACTTGCAAGCTTGCAAAACAAAGGCCAAGAAAAAAAATCCCCCTCACTGTCAGTTGTTCAATGGTAACAAAATGCAGTGGTGTATACGATGTATGTGGTGTGCTGTATGTGCCAGTGTGCCATCTCTGTGCATTCTGTCTGTGTTCATATCCGGCGGGTAAGAGTGAGTAAAGATATGTAATATGCTAAGTCATTAACTGTGGATGTGATAAATAATTAAAATGGCTGACCTCAGGATTTCAATACTAATTGCTGTATGATATATTTAATTATTGAGATAATATACATACACTAAATGGTCTTCTACAACTGTATCGGGTGCTATCAAACCACTGTACAAGTAATAGTAGAGTTAGATTTGTTGTTGTTGTTGTTAGGAGCTCAGCAACCAAATAGTGAACACCATGCAGGGTCACATAGTTCACGATTTTTCTGATAAAATGTTAGAAATATTAATGTGACCAGGCACCAAAAGCAAACTTTAATTGTTCAGGTGGTAGCCAACTGTAAGTCAACTATTTCACTTTTTTTGGTTTGTAATGGTGGCTGCACGATGTTAAATACTGTGGGCTAAAGTGTTATCTAGTTTCACAGAAGCGCCAGAAGAATGTGTGTATGTGCATGCAATATTAACCTTGGGTGGAATAATATGTGTAAAAATAACTGGTGTGCGCTGGACCAAATAACTTTCCTAAAGTGTGTGTGGTGATGAGTTGTACAAGGTTGTCATGTAAATGTGTGTGTTCATTAAAAACTCGCCACATGTGGATGCCCCATTCGAAGATTTGGAGAAGCTTACACTGCAGCACATGATTGGAAATTACTGAGAAGGCGCAGATTCACTTTACTCGTCTTGATTTGAGTGCAGAGCCTGTGTTTACTAAGCCTCTATGATTATAAAAGATGTTTCTGTGCAGTGCATAATCTTTCCATGTTAGCTTTTAAGTCAGCAAAGAGACTCAAAGACACACGTCTCCTGTTCATAGTTAGGGACTGAACGGAAATAATTGGGGTGGGAATGGAGTTTATATTTATTTTTCTAAAACACTACTACAACACCCCCACCCCTAAAACTTTAAAGAATATTATTGACTTTATTCTCTGCATATGGCAAATACACACTTTTATGATCAACTTATCCATTAATTTTATACATACTAAGCCTCCCAAGGGAAGGCTGAAATAACGTACTGTATAACTATGTGCTTTGAAAATCATGACAGACGCTCCCACGATCTCCCAAAAAATTGTTAAAATACCATAACTTAAACAAAAAGAAAATGCCAAATCCCCCTTTATTGACCCTTATCTCCCTTGATAACTTTCACAGTCCCTCATTGGTCAAAATGATCCACACACAAGATGCAAGACTAGGCCTACTGTGTGATCTCTGTGTTCAACCGCTATTAAAAAAGTTGTTTTTTTTGTTATGTGCTGGAGGCATCTGTACTACTACGGTAGAGATTGCTCGTTGGTGAAGCTGGGGAACTGTTCTATTTCCCGATGGCCTGGCAAAAAGCCAACCTGTTGTTTGCCAAGATTTTGACGCTGAAATTTTGCCCTCAGCACTCAAGGAACCAAACCTGTCAGTTAACCTACTACACTACAATGACTAACTTATTTGTCAGTAATGATGGGGTTGTGTCATCATGCCATTTCTTACCCTGTTTGACCAATGAACTGAATTTTAAATGACTGCCTCTGCAGTGTACGGCTCCCTCTGTCACTTGTGCATTCATCACGATACTCTTCCTGCCAAGGACTGATGTTGTTGTGAAGTGTGTGTGTAGCCTACACTCTCTGCTTCCCTGTGAGTATTTTAAGAGTATGTAAGACTAAAACTAGGCTACATGTGGCTAATGAAAAACGTTATGTGTAAACCTTAACAGTGTTTCACCAGCTAAAACTCACTGTGTTCTGTCTTGCCTATACTTAAAGCTCTGTAGATTTGCCACCATTTTGCACACACAATATCTAATAAACGTTCAAGTTTGGTACACATGTCAGGCCATTGTAATTATGGTAAGTAGTTTTTATCTTTTTATTTTATTTAAACATAGACAATGCACAAGTTAACATGGTATAACAACAAAAAGAGATGGATTGTGCCGGGTTGTTGCACGAGTGCTATTTTCCGCCTGTAATCCCTTGGCTAGTCAATAAAAAATAAAAATTCCACGCAAGTGAAAGACAAAACTTCACAATTAACAATTTTACAAACACAGTTACAGCTAATATACAATAAAAAACTATCATGTGCTCAATCTTTCCCCCTTCCTAAACCAAGAGAAATCACGGGGAAATCCCATTGTTGATGCTAAGGTGGGTGGTATTGTGTATTGAATCAGATCTAAATAAGTCTGATCTAAATAATGACATAAACCAAACTCACTCATCACACAAATGGTTTTCAGTCTTTATAGTATTGTAAGATGTAATGTTTATAGCGTCAGTATTTCACTGAACTCGTAATTTTTTTTAATTCCAAACATGCAAATAAAATGTAAAACAAAATAAAGGCAATCGATCACCTAGACATTAAAATGTTTGCTGTTTCTCTACAAAAAATCAAATGCCTCTGTGAGGTCATTTAAAACTTTTTTCTAACAGCTTTTTACAACAAAAGTGGTTCAAAAGAATATGCCTGTAGTTTTCAGCACTCATCTTTCACAGATATTTAAGGGAAATTTTGTGTTTCCTCTTCCTACTTCACTGAATGTATAAAAACAGCATTTTAAGTGTTTGGTATTGATTGGACTGACAAGAGAAAGGAAAGAGACATGAAAGAGACAGGACAGAGATAGGACAGAAATAGGACAGAGATAGGACAGAGAGAATGACAAACCAGTCCTAGGCTGGATTTAAATCCAAGACCACTATCAACCTGCAGGCCATTTCTAGAGTCTGCTAAGAATGCAAAAAAAGAAAGAAAAAGGAAACCTACAAATAGTACTGTACACATTGTGAACATTGTTAATAATAATAACAATACTAATACTTATAATAAAATAATAAGTTATACTACACTTTTAAATCTTATTTTTTATCTTATAAAGTGCTACACAAAAAAAACTAAAACAGAGAAAATGTAATACAACATAAATAAAAATGATTCAAATATAGAACAAAAGGCAGTTCTAACATTAAGTGATTTAACCAAGATTGGGAGTTTTTTGTTGTTTTCCAGCAGATTTTTTCTGCAAAAAAGGATAGCTAATAACTGTTACAGTGAACGTAATATGATCAGTAAGGGAAATTATAAGTGTAGTCAAAGCCATTAGTGAGGGATATAATGTTGTAACTGATGGCTCTACAGTGAAGGGTTTGTCTGTACAGATTGCTGTGTTACACATTAGCAATAAGTTGAACTGCTGGACTGATGTCATGTGAGAGGGAAAAGCAGCAGAGGGCAGCAGATCACAATTCTCTCAAACACATTATGGTAAAGTCATTCTGACCATCAGCATATTGATCATCCACTGAGGATAAATAGATTATAATTGTTCCAAGCACCAAAGAGAGACTGAATAATTGAATTACTTTTGCGCCTTATTGATGACTGACTGGCTCACCTTAAACAGTAACCTCTGGGGCGACCTCTTGTAGAGCATGCTGTAGGGAGTCATTTCTAGCAGCCCGGCTTCTAATCTGATTTGTGGTTTGCTATTTGCTACGTATCATTCCTTCTCTTCCCACTTTCCTATTTGTGTATATTATCTAATAAAAAAGAAAAGCCCCAAAAGAATTATCTTTAAAAAAAAACAGCAACCTACAGGAAGAGGCGGTTTGGCAAAAAAATAGTGGCATGTTATCCCATCTGCAGAGCTGCAAGAAGTTTTTTAGTGAAAATATTATTTCTGCCTCTGACTGTGTGTGGTGGGGGAGCAGCGTGTGTGTGTGTGCGTGTGTGTGTGCGTGTGTGTGTGCGTGTGTGTGTGTGTGTGTGTGTGTGTGTGTGTGTGTGTGTGTGTGTGTGTGTGTGTGTGTGTGTGTGTGTGTGTGTGTGTGTGTGTGTGTGTGTGTGTGTGTGCGATTGCATGCGTGCGTGTGTTTGTGTGTGTGTGTGTGTGTTTGTGTGTACGCATGTGTGCGCGTGAGAGCAAGAGAGAATGAAGAGCAAGTGATGAAGAATGAAGCAGGCCTGACTGTTCTCTCTCATGCCTGAAGGAAAACTTATAATGATTCCTACAGAACAGAGAGACCTGTGGAGAAGTCACATAATAGCAAACAGCTGAGTACTGAGAGGAGATGCCTGATCAATGGAGAGCTCAGTGGACAGAAAGACAGACAGACAGACAGACAGATTGAGTGTCACACATAAGGGGAAATGGGCATCGGTAGTGGCTAACATTGTTAATAGTTAATTGGTTCTCATTTGATTTTTATAATTTGCAGTAAGTGAAAGTGATTATGTCCTATCATTGCACTATATGGGATCACAGGATCATGCCAATAAAGCAGCTCTGCTGAGCTCAATGGAGACAGATAAAGAATGGAACAGACAGAAAGATGAACTGCAAAATAAATGCACTTCTTATCAGGAAATAGATTCCGAACATATATACACTCGGGTTGTCAGTTCCAATTACAAATAAACAGTGGCAGAGGCAATAAACAGTGGTGAAAAAGTATTTCATCCAGTGTTTCACTTAAGTAAAAGTAGCAATACCACAGTGTAGAAATACTCTTATTCTTACAACAAGTAAAAGTCCTGCATTTGAAATTCTACTTAAGTAAAAGTACAAAAAAGAAAAAGCTGTTATGCAGAAAGTCCCTCTTCAGAATCATACATATTATATTATGTATTGGATCATGGATTTATATGTAAGAATCACTTAATTGTTGCAATGGGAGATGGTGGTGCTAATTGTAAATACTGCCCTCCTGGGTAGTTTATCCAAAGAATTACATCAGATTTGTTTTGTTTATTATGTTTTGTGTTAATGATTTAAACTTGCAAAGTAACTAAAGCTGTACGATAAATGCACTGCTGTTAAAGTTACAACATTTAACAACAAAATGTAGAAGTATGAAGTAGCATAAAATGGAGTTACTCAAGTAAGTAACTCAAGACTTAAGGACAGTGCTGGAGGGATAATATGTCAGCAATGCAAATATTGCATTGTAAATCCTTGTTCAGACAAATGTTCACAGTTTGAGTTTTAAGCCTCATGTTGTCCTCGGGTCAAATTTGACCCATTTTCAAGTTTTTTTTATAGCAGAAAATATGGGTCATTAAAATAAGGGCTGCAAATGTAAAAAAAAACAAACAAACAAAAAAACAACTAAAAAACAAACAACAAAGTTAGGAAAAGCAACAAAAACTGTGAAAAAAACTGTGAAAACACTGAATGAAGGCCTTTAAACTTCAGAAAAAGCATTGAAAAAGTCACAAAAACATTGGGAAAAAGCCATAAAAAACTTTGGAAAAGAAAAAAAAAGCAACTTCAACAACAAAATCGTGGACGTTTCCATGGTGGACAGGAAGACAACACAAACGTGAGACGCATTTCTTTATCAGAGGGAACAGGAGAAATACATTGCATTGGAAGAGATTATGAAGAGTGGGATTTACTGGCACGTCACCTATTTCCCAGGTGCTTTGATAGGGGTCAGAACTCCAGTAACACTTGGAGTATGAGGAACAATGTTACTGTATTGTTGAAACCAATGCTTTTCAGCTTGTAGTCTCGATCAAGCTAATCCATTTTACCAACATGAAGACAGGAGAAAACTGTAAAAATAATATTCTACAATCACTGCTGCATTGCTGTGTCAGCTCCTTAGTCACCACTTGTAATGCCAATGCTATTAATATCGGCAATAAGCACACCATCTCCATGCAAACAACACTCAGACATATGGCAATATTGTAAAACATTACTTATCTGAAATATACTGTAAAAGCCGATTAACAATGGAGTTTCCCAAGTTTATAACCTCTGTCTCCACAATGTCTGGAGTCTCCACCCATCCTATGTGTGCAAGGTTATGACATTCTCAGCCCACACTCTTTCAATCAAGCTCTTAACTCTGCACACTTACACACTCACACACACACACACACACACACACACACACACTCACCTCTACGATATGTCATTATGTTGTAATCAGCGTTCTGAGCAACACCAGGGTAATAATTATATTTATGGTTTTCTTTTGATATCTTGCTTTTTGAGGTCAGTGTCGTGTCGTGAGCTGTCACCTGTGAGAAGAGGCACCATTGTATATAATTATCTAATTTTAAAAAGGCTAATTTCAATTTTAATTTTCCTTTGAACCATGTGTTTTCATGCAATTTCAGAAACATTATATGGGGGTGGCAGTAGCTCAGTCCACAGGGAGTTGAGTTGGGAACCGGAGGGTCGCGGATCAAGTCCACATACGGACCAAAGTATGGTGGTGGACTG
>NC_045749.1:8921437-8964977 GCF_008692095.1 Etheostoma spectabile | reverse complement strand
AGGTGCCAGTTCACCTCCTGGGCACTGCCAAGGTGCCAACTGCTTGGGGCGCCTTTCCATGGGCAGCCCCCCCACTCTGACATCTCTCCATCATTGCATGTATAGGTACTGAGCATGTGTGTGTAATTCAGGCCTGTGTGTAATAACAACAGAGTGTAAATTGTAATTTCCCCTTGTGGGATTAATAAAATATACATCATTATTATTATTTTACATTTAATCAATGGTTGTGTGGCAAGATGTGTTTACAATCTAAATAAATCCACATTGGAAATTGGAATTCTTTTTTGATTTCTAAATGACACAGGGCACAACTGAAGCCACATGTGCAAAACTCTAACTACAGTCTGCACTACCAACAGTCTCCCAAGCTTAACAGTTCTCATCTCCTGCAAAAAATCATTGCAAGCAACACAACTCTTAACACACATCTCAAAACAGGCTCAGTGCGGGGAAACACTATGAACGATCCTTATCTAGAAAACACACACCGTCACTCAGAACACACTGAGAGTAAAACCCACTAGCATCAAACACCAATACGGAAATTACAAACTTTCTCATCTTTATAGTTTGAACAATTTGAGTGATTCACACTACTCAATAGTTTCTTTAAAAGAAAAGATATAGAATTTACAATATACCAATTTTATGCAAGGTAAACAAGAAAGAAAGAAAAAGACTGAAGTTGCATGACAGTAACAAAGACTAATGTGACTAGTCCTGCATCTCTCCAGCATCATGCAGCACGTTTTCTTCATCAGATTGGATGTCTGCACCATCTCTAAATACAATTGTATGTGGTGTATACATGGCTTTCACCTCCATTACTTTCTGAAAAACAGTAAGAACAGAGTTTTACTATTGTAAAGATAAAGTGTTTTGCACACTTCTTTTTATAGCTGTGTATGTAACCTCAGACATCTTACCTTGACATATTGGTATCTTTGCTTTTTTACCAGTTTTTTCTCAAACGGTACAGTGTATAAATGTTTACTGTAATTCTTATTTGGTGATTGTATAAAAAAAGGCTTTCTGGGCTTTCTCTTACCGTATATGTTCACTGACTAATATAAAACAAGACACCTGCTTAGGCTTTCAGCTAAAATTGCAATGGGTAGTGTTTGATAGACACCAGACTGAGATCTAATCTGGTTCCAATGTGTGGTTTACAGTTTTGACAGCAGTGTGTTAGCATTTGAGCAAAGTGCTGTAAATCCACAGTGTTCTGCAGGTTGTGGTTAAAGCCATGGGCAAAGTGTGTAGAGTTTTGAAAACTGTGCAATGAAAAAGAAATTAGAGTTTGGTCCACGTGAACTGCTGCTGTGCAGACTGTAGTTGGAGGTTTGCACATGTGACTCCAGTTGTGCCCACTGTGGTTTAGCAATCAAAAAACGTAAATGTAATTAACTGTAAATGAAAGATTGGTTGTGTTACAAGTGTGATGAGTTTAACGTTTTGTACTAAGAGTTGGGAAATTGTACCACAAAGTTGCAACAATAGTACCAAAGTGATCAGATCAAAATGTAAGTCAAAGAAAAGAACTGAACATGTACAATGATTAACTACAGTACATTTTTATTCATACCCTGTACACTGGAGAAGAATAGTTTGGAAAATGGCAGCTAATCAGTTTGACATGAAATATGAATTTACAAACAGCCTTTAAGAAACCTGTCTAGATAAGGCCGTGAGTGGACTCTTGACACAGCCAGGGGGATAACGCTAATTAGTTCTCTATAATAATGAGTTCTTCTTTACACAAAGGTGTCGAGAAACTCTGCAGACTGCATGTAGTCTTTTTCCAGTCAGGTGGCATGCGCGTGACTGTGTGTGTGTGTGTGTGTGTGTGTGTGTGTGTGTGTGTTGTTGGGGGGGGTGTGTGTGTGGTGTGTGTGTGTGTGTGTGTGTGTGTGCGTGACAGCGTGCATGCTGCGTGCGTGCATGTGTGTGTGTGTGTGGTGTATGGTGTGTGTGTGTGTGTGTGTGGATGGGGGATCTAACACCTCTTTGTCATGTTTCCTGGTGGTTGCTCATCATGACTCACCATCTTTTCTCTGCATGTAGATAGATAGATAAATAGATAGATAGATAGATAGATAGATAGATAGATAGATAGATAGATAGATAGAAATATAGTCTACAAGAAGTCAGACTCACCATTTCTTTGCTTTCTACAGCTCCAAGCTGTAGTGTGTGTGTGTGTGTGTGTCTGTGTGTGTGTGTGCATGTGCTGAGGGAGCCGCTTGTCTCCCACTCAGGTCACATCTATACAACAGGACAGGGTCAAGACCATACAGATTAAACTATTACTATTATGATGTTTGTAGGACTCGAGGGTGGAATCATGACTAGCAGTTATGAATACCAGGTTTCATAGAGAACAGTTAAAATGACACGCAGCTGCTGGAGAAGAAAGGGGAGAGAAAGGAGAGGGAGGAGGGGGCAGCGAGGTAGGGGATGTTTGATTCTTAGCCTCCTTACATGTGTGTGTGCTTCAGTCATGTGTTCAGTCACTGTGTGTAGGTGTTAGGGGATATTTTGGCCGCGGCAGGGGGATTCAGGCATGAGAGAGGCCTTCGTCATATAATAGGATAATGTTTTATCTCATCGAAAGACAGAAGAAGGGAAGGAGGGGGATAATGAGAAGGGGAAGAGAAGACTGATTATTTGTATGAAGCAGATCTAGCATGGTTGTCCACCCACAAAACTTTACAACCTGTTTGACGTGTGTAGTACTCACACACATACACAAGGTAGTATCTGGTCAAACAGGTTAGGACAAGCAAAAGGAACTTCTTTTCATTATGTAACATCTATTCACATAGAGAATTATGTGCGTTTGCATTAGCAACAAGAGACTACATGTCTTTCTGTGTGTGTGTGTGTGTGTGTGTGTGTGTGTGTGTGTGTGTGTGTGTGTGTGTGTGGGGTGTGTGTGTGTGTTACTGACGGTTATGCAGTCTCTTGTAACAGAAAAGCCCACAGATACGTCTTTTAATGTAAGTCAAGTCTCTTTTGCACTCTCCTCAATCACTTTCCCCAACATTTTTACTTGCACCCATTAAAACATATTCAGGCTACAACTGTGCCTCTAAAAGGTTGTACACGTCATGTCGGTGGTTGTCACAGTCCCCACCAAGGGTGATTTACAGTTTTTTTCGTCGTAACAAGCGTTTGTCGAACAGTTGTCACATTTCAAACTCTAAACACAATTAGCACAGCATCGGTCCTGTTGTGGCCATACCATTCACACATTTCAAGTCATTTTCACACAAATATGCAGTTAGTGACACATTTCCACAATGCTTACATTTTCTTAACAGACAAGCTATACCTCCAACAAAATTGTGGATTGTTTTTTTAGTATTTACAATGTTACACACACCATCCACACAAAGCAAAAACAATAATCCAAACCTTAGACCAGTATAAAAACTCTGTTCTGCAATGATATCAGTTAAAAACAATGTATTCAGCTGATAATAAAAAAACAATTGATAATTCACACACAGCTGATTTATGTTGGGTAAATTGGGCAAACCACAGCTGATTCAGTCTGGCTTAGATTAGTGACAAGGGTTTTTTTTTCTATACATTGACACTTATAAATAAGGAGGACTTTGAGGAGTGAGTTTTTGGAAACAGAAACAGAAAAAGGCAAACACTGTAATGTCGGACAGGAAGAGTAAGAGCAAGGGGCCAGGGAAAGAGCAGGCGTATGAGAGGAGCAGTGAGAGGAGCAGGAGTAGGAGAGGAGCAGGAAGCGTGAGAGGAGCAGGAGGGAGAGGAAGTGAGAGGAGCAGGAGTAGTGAGAGGAGAAGGAGCAGGAGTAAGTAGTGAGAGGAGCAGGAGAGGGCAGGCGTAGTGAGAGGAGCAGGAGTAGTGAGAGGAGCAGGGAGGAGTAGTGAGAGGGCAGGAGAGGAGTAGAGAGCAGGGCAGTGAGCAGGAGCAGGACAGGACAGGAGCAGGACAGGAGCAGGAGCAGTGACAGGGAGCAGGAGCAGTGACAGGAGCAGGGAGAATAGTGACAGGAGCAGGCCCAAGAGGAGGGCAAGGTAGAAGTGTAAGAATGCGTGGTGGTGGCATTCCAAGGGCTGCAAGAAACAGTAGTCAGTGATGAATTCGTGCCACATCGTTGACCATGTAATCAACCACGGTCTTTCACTAAGAGAGGCTGGTGAAAGAGTGCAGCCAATTTGAGGCGGTCAACGGTTGCCTCCTTACGCATCTTTCAACAAACCAAAGGTAAGTATTGCATTTACATGGATTGTTTCTATTCCTACTTGTCATGTCAATAAGGTACCACAGTAATGCATATGTTGAATTTTTGTCCCTCTAAAGAATGCACGTCTTCCACCCTCGGGGGAAGAGGAAAGCTCCTCAATAATGTCAAGAGCTTGCCATGTAGAAATGGTTGTTGCAAAAGCAATAAACTGCATGAAATTCAAGTAGAATTGTGGAGGACCAGATATTTGACAATATCGATTAGCATCAGCCTCACAACAATCACAAGGACGTTCCAAACACGAGTGGGATGAAGCAGCTCTACGCTGTTCCTTTGAGAGGAACATGAAGAGTCAAGGAGCCCACGACAGTATGTCAGGTATAGTGTATCTTCAATCATTGTCCAGTTTAAAGCTTGCACTTTGCAGCAGGTAAAATACACAGTAATAGGTTACAGTACAGTATGGTATACAGTAATGACATGATTTACATTAACTTTGTTTCAGAGAGTTATGGATTGGAGCCAACCAGGCCCCTCAGAATTCATATACATAGATGAGGCAGGATTCATCTGGCCAAAGGCGTCGAGTGGACGAATATAATTGGAAAAAGGGCCACAGTGATGTGCCAGGACAGAGAGGGGCAAACATTACCATGTGGCGGCAATTGCAAATGCAGGATACTCCATCACAGATGTCAAGTTTGGACCCTATAATACCGAGCGCATCTGCTTTCTCAGATCTCCACCAGCGCCGGTTCCAGAGCAGGATCAGGGGGTGAAAACATGAGGACCCTTGTAATTACCTGGGACAATGTGGCTTTCCTCATTCACAAGCAATAACAAACTGGTTTTGAAGTCCACCCAAGACTGGTAGTCTCTTCCTTCCACCCTATCACCTTCCTCAACCCCATAGAGGAGTTCTTTTCTGCATGGAGGTGGAAGGTTTAGACCATCAGCCAATGACCAGATGTCCCTCTGAAGCCATGGATGCTGGCTGCAGGGACATCACGTTCATGACTGCCAAGGGTGGATCCGACATACCAAGCGTTTTTACCCAGGTGCATCGCTTGGATAATATCAGATGTGATGTTGATGAAAACAGTGGCCTAACCCTGAAGATCGCAGAGATTAAATGCAGTAATTTGTACTTTTTATTCCCCTCCCTTTCTATCTGGCTTTTTACAGTTTTTTTTTTCTTATGGTTTCATGGATATTTTGTTCACTGAAGCAATACTGTTAAAATGTACAATACTGCAGCAATTCTGTTCTATATACCTGTGTTCTACTGTACATCCTGTAGTAAACAGTAAATGAAACAAACTAATTTGCTTTTTACTGGAATGATTTTGAATGTGAAAAATTACAGTACATGTGGACATACAATTCCCAACCAAGAAATGTAGTGTAAAAATGGTGGATTGCATGTTTTGCATGCAAATACCTTTAAAACTGAAACATAAAAGTCTATGCAGTTTTTGTAATTTCAACAATAGCCAGTATTCTGAAACCTGGTGTACTTTGATTGACTGCATGTACTTTGTGAAGTGAAAACAAGTGTTATTCTTTGACAGAATAATTTCATTTTGAGCCAGGTTTCCAGGGTTTTGGGAAAGTTAGTGTGTGCAGAGAAAGATGTGTTCTATTTTGAAATGAAAAGTTAGTATATATTTAACAAAATGTGTTTTTGAGAAGAAAATTATCCATTTGGCCAATTGTGTTTTGTAGGTGTGAGTCTGTGTTAAGAGTTTAGAAAAAGTATCTGAAGTATGGGTAAGCGCTTGTTAGCAATTGAAAAAAACTGTAATACCAGATTCTCTCAGTTTGTTGCATATACAAAAAAATTTCCTTCCATTTTACAGTTTTTTTCAATCAATTTGGTACATTTCTCCAAACTCAGATAACTGCTCTCAAAACATTTAACACAGTGATCTTCACACTTTGTAATTGCTCTAAACAGATAGTAAATTCTCCTTCATTTCATACAAATTACAAATTAAAAGCACAAGTTTCTCAAAACACTGTGCCCAAAATTCCTTAATGTTATCAAAGGAGTTCATACAGCCAACCAAATCTTCAATAAATCAGGAAAAATTCAAAGTAAAATAGTCAGTTGCACACCTTATGTCCTCAATTAACCCCAAACTGATATATGATGAGATGGTAATCCACTCAACACAGAAAATGTCCTGATTGTTCACACAGCTGTATTAATTACAACAATTACAAAAGGGAAAGAGAAAAACAAAAAAGACAAATGAGCACAAAAGACAATAAAAAGCAGCAGTGGAAAAGGAAGAGGTGTAAGAGTGAGAGGTGGTGGACAGGGTAGGGGGAGAAGAAAAGGAAGAGGAAATGGAGAAGGAGCAAGAAGAGCTGAAGATGTAGGAATACGAGTGAGAAGAAGATGCAAAAGAAAGAGCAAGAGCAAGAAGAGCTGAGGATGTAGGAGAAAGAGCACTAAGAGCTGAGGATGTAGGAGAAACAGAAAGAAGAGCTGACGCTGTAGTAAAAGGAGAAGATAGTGGAGTAGAGGGAGAAGAGATGGATAGATTGGTGGGCAATGGTATAGTGGAAAGAGAAAGAGTACAAAATATAAGAGATGGACAGGGTGGAAGACGAGTGCAAGGTGTAAGAAGATGGCAAGGTGTAAGAGGGGGGAGGAGAGGTGGAAGGATAGGGTACACATGTTTCAAATGAAATCAAAGCCACACTTATTGACCATGTCATAAATCATGGTCTCTCACTGAGAGAAGCTGGGCAGAGAGTTCGGCCCAATATAACAAATCCACAGTAGCTTCAATTAGCCGCACATTTCAAAGGGAAAACCGGTATGTAACTATATCATTCTACTTCTACAATGAGAGTCCATGTAGTCTTGTTTGACATAGGTCTAGATTTCTACAGTAAATGTTCCTGCTCGTCCAAACATTTTTCCGAATTGAAGTTAGAGAACATTCAGGTGGATGAACACGACTGCTTTCAATTGAACAAGAGCATGCCATTGTTGACATGGTGGTCCAGAACAACCCCCTCCGCCTCAAAGAAAGTCAGCAAAGAAAAACAAAGGCAAATCAACTGTTCAACAATATCTACCAATGCAGTCTCTCCACAATTGATCGTGTTCTAAAGAGAAATGCAATCTGAATGAAGCAAGTATACAAAGTGCCCTTTGAGAGGAACTCCGTTAGAGTGAAGGAGTTGCGATTCCAGTTTGTTTAAGTATGTGCAACCCAATTACTGCACTTTTACTGTCAACACAAAGATATATTCTTCCTGAATTTTAAGTATGTGTCTATAAACTATTCCATGCTACTGTAAGTTAAAAGATTTAGGTATATCTATGTGTGCTGTTGCTTCAAAGTGTGAACTCAAACTTCAGCAACAGTTTCACATGTAATGCCAATACCGTAAAACACTAACTTACTGTATTGTACCTTGTGTTCTTTTTACTCTAGATAATCTTAAAGTTGGACAGCAGTGCAACTCATTATGAGTACCTGGATATTGATGAAGCAGGCTGTAATCTTCACAAAAAAAGGAGAAGAGGGAGAAATGTGATTGGCCATCGTGCTACAGTCAATGTCCCTGGACCATAAGGAGGCATCATCACTCTCTGTGCCACAATTTCTAAAACTGGTGTTGTGGCACGCAATGCTGTCTTGGGACCACACGACACAGTAAGGCTCTGACATTTTTTAAACCTCCTCAAGGAAATCGTCTTTCTGCAGGGTGATCAGGAGCAAATGGTTCGGAATTTTGTAATTCGTTTGAGACAATGTTCAATTCCACCATTCAGCACTGGTGGTATTACTGGATATAATGTGGGCTATTAGTATGGATACGTATCTCTAGTGAGTGAGTGAGTGAGTGAGTGAGTTAGTTATTTAGTTAGTTAGTTAGTTAGTTAGTTCGTTCGTTCGTCAGGGAGTGAGAGAGTGAGTAAGTGACTGACTTAGTAAGTTAGTTAGATTGTTTGTTTGTTAGTTAGTTTGTTCATTTGTTCATTGAGTGAGTGAATGAGCGAGTGAGTGAGTGAGTGAGTGAGTGAGTGAGTTAGTGGGTGAGTTAGTTAGTTAGTTAGTTAGTTAGTTAGTTAGTTAGTTAGTTAGTTAGCAACCTGCATGTGTTGGAAACCCTCACAGACTGGGGGAACATACCAACCCCTGACGTGGGGTTCATTCCTGGTTTGATGTCAGATTGTCGTTGTTGCGTTATCTTGTGTTTAGCAAACCTAATTTCCTGCAGCTTGGTAATAAAGCTGAAAATTATTCATGTCCCAGTAATAGTGTTGGGTGACCAGTTTGACCAGCAATGACTGCTGAAACCAAATTCATAGTAGAGCTTAAAAGAGATTTTACATTTAAAAAAAATATATTAAAAGCAAACCAATAAGTTAAATAGTGACTTTACAATTACAATAAAGCTAAATGACATTGTATGCATTTATATATATATATATATATATATATATATTATTGCTTTGTATTTTTCATGTAACAAAATAGCATTGCTTTCTACTGCCTGGAAAACAATGGGTCAGTTCTGAGAATTAAAAAGTCCCAGCAATAAAACCATCACAAGTCCTGACCCTCCACCTCTGCTGGAACAGAACTACCTCAGTTTTCCACTGGTGCATAATTGTAAATACTGTCTGATTTATGTCCTGCCTGAGCATAATGTTTCAATAGAAATACATGGTACGTATGTCAGATAGTCTCGTTGGGACTTTAAATTTTGGAGTTTATCTTCCAAAGATGGAGCAATCAGTATTATAAATACTTAAAAAAAGAAAAACTTAACAATGATGCTATTGTATTTTATAAGTGTCTGTACTATGGGTTTTTGTTACGAGAATAACTAAAGGTTTCTCCATGAAGATTTATATTGAAACAGAACCAATTGATTTCTTGAATAACACAAGAAAGCGCAATTAGTCATCAGAGTCATGACAAGTCATTGACCCTCAACTGCATATCATTTCCCTCAGTCAACAGAAAGTCTCTTTGACCTCACACTCTCCCACTTATAAACGTTTGATGCTTTACATTATGTGATGGCTGATGACATGGTTCTGATTAATCAAATGTGGAGGTGAAGTGGGTGTAATGTGGCATTTTGTGGTAGGAACACTTTAGGGATAAGGCAGAGCCACATGTGGCGCTGTGCCTGAAAAGGTTGACATCAATTAGACTTTTAAATCAAGACAACCATGTTCATGGATCCCAAACAAAGCATGACTGATGGTTTTGAGACAAATCTTGCTTTCATTGCTTTCTTAACCTGTGATTTTCCATTTGTTGCCTCAAGCTAATGTTGTACAGTCACAGAACAGGAGAAAAATGGGATTTCCATCTTTGTTTCATGACCAAAAGCATGTCCGTACCAAGGTTCAACATGGAATTAGAATCAGAAAATGAAGACTGTGGGTCATAAAATATATTTGGAAAAAAATAATGACCTGTTACATGAAGAAACAAGGGACCATATGCATATGCAATGCATATGTTGCTTGTTTCCATGATCCAAACCCAAATCATCCACCCACAAAAAACCGAATGAATGCAGTAGAGAGTTACAATTCAGTCAAGATTTATTACTGTTGATTTGAGTGAGCGAGTCTCACAACCAACTGTCATGTTGGACTGAATCTGCGTGCTCCCAGTTATAAGACAGTATGACTGACCGAACAGTGACCACATGTGCTTCATTGCCGGCCACCATGAAACCATAAAACATGTGAGAAGAAAAGCGGAAACTATCAGCTATTTGGTCAGGGAGGCGTTCAGCACAGTCCAATACTCAAGGAGTTAACTGTGAGCAAACAACTTTGATAAAGTGTGTGTATATATGGACGATATATAGCCTGCAGACCCTTTTCTCTTCTCACAAATCATGATAAGAAATTACAAAAAGGCATCCACTTCCACACTTCATGTGTAAAAGCAAAAGGGTTTTGTTGTGTCCTCTTACTGGCTAATGCAGGGTGTCACCCTGAGTGTTTAGCAGGTGCAAAGATGTGTCTGATTTGGAGGGAAGCCTAATGGGTTTGTCCTTTGAACTCACTTTACAAACAGAGGAACCTTCCCAAGGAGCAACTGTTCTGTAGCTTTGGGTGGCTCAAGGCTATCATAACTTGCAAGAGTTGCACACACACGTAGTTCAATTATTACCAGAACGTTGGCTTCATCAGGAACTGTGACTAAGACTATTATCTTGGTTTATGGTTTGCAAGATTTGTCATCTTTTTCTTACTAGTCACAGCAGAGTGATGTTAAAACTCCTTGACAACTGATATTACATTGTTGTGTTTGACGTGGTCAGGCTGTGACAAATAATCTTGATCTTGAAAAAAATACATTAATATGAACATGTGATTGTGAATAAAACAAGTCTTTGCCCTTTAAAGCAGCAGATGAATTTGCTTAGGAATATTTTGCTCTCCGGGTTATTACTTCAAGTATTTAATATTGAAATGAGATTATGAAATCTTTATTTTGCTGAGAGTGTATTTCAGCTGAGGCACTTCCTGCTGACCCCTTTGTATCTGTACAATAGCTTTTTGCTGACTTTGAATTTGCTATCAGCTGTCACCTCCACATAATGATGTTAATGTCCGGCAGGAATTAACCTGCTGGGTTACAGAAATGAACCATGGGCCCCTTTTTTTCTAATTGTGGAAATAGCCATCAACGAGCACAAGACAGGACCAAAAATCCCTGAAAAAAAGTGTCTAGAACTAAGATACCTTCCTCCCACTCTCTGTAAATGATGTATATGTATCCTGTTGCTTTTAAGTACTCATCAGGTACAGAGCACATGGCAGACTACGTGAGCCAGCTTCATTTGATTGCTTGAGACCCACAAACCAAGCAGAACCCCTGGAATGCAACCTGACCCAATGAGGATTGCTGTGTGCCAGTTAGTTAGTTATAATATCAGTTATGAACACATGTATGGAAAGAAATATCAACCATTTAAGCATAATATCAACTGAAATAATAAAGGTTCTCTGTAACATATGTTTCTTATTTTTACACTTTAATGTAGAAAAAAAATCACTTTCTTCCACTCTCTGTGACTGTATCACATATAATGTTTACACTGGGTAAAAGCCCAAAATACCTAAAATGTATCCTGACATGCTTGGTATATGTACACTTTTAGGATCTCTACTAGAATAATAAAATAATAAGCTGTGCTTTTGAAAAATCATGAAGATAAAGGTTTATAATGACCAGTCCAACAAGGCGTTACAGTAAAACTAGAGTTCAACAAGACAGGATTACGGTTAGGTAAACATCTTCAAACTTTAAGATCCTCATTATTTTACTATGTTTTTGTGGTGTTGCATACTTTCAAACAAATCAGCAATTAATCAAACCACACCAACTAATTGATCCTGGGGCCCCTGGGGGTCTGGGGCACTGGTTCCAGTTGCCCCACTTGTGGAGTAAATAATTCATCTTTAGTTGAGGCTAATGTTGCTGGATTTATGTAGCGCTTTTATCCAAAGTGCTTTACTACTCTAGTTCACCCATTCACAAACACACACACACACACACACACACACACACACACAAACACACACACACACAATTAGCTGCCATGCAAGGCACTAGCCTAGTCATGTCAAGTTTATTATTACTTATTACTCAGTTTGCTTCAAATTAAAAAGCAAAACAAAAACATGAGATAAGATAAGATCATGTAAGATAAGAAAGTAACAACATTTCAGATCACAAAGTATTATTTTTATTGACATTACATGAGATTATATTATATTAGATTCATGATTAATAAAAGGAACCATAATACTGATTTTAAAATAGAAGTTTTACCCTGTTAACCACACATTTTAAACCTAAATATTATAAGACACTGTTGTAGCAGACCTTGGTTTATGTGGCAGCGTGGCCTCACCGTCATGGGGTTCAGTTGTTGTGCTCAAGGACACTTTGGCACGTGGGCAGGAGGAGCCAGAGCTCAAACTGCCAACCCTGCGAACAGTGGACAAACCTGCTGAGCCACAGCACCCCAAAATCTCACCGGTTCAGATTGAGCTCTGGGTTACCCTCCAGTGTTTGTCCTCACAGCAACTCCCCTATAGCAGTTCTCTGTGGAAGATTAAAAGGTAAGTCCCCTATAGAAACGGTTACAGAAGCCGTAGTGATGAGACTCTGATATTTGATTTCAAACCTTTGACATTTCCCAACTACTGAGTTCACCTGAGGCCACATTTTTGAAAATGAACGTAGCGTCTTGGAATGAAACCCTCCTCAATATTTGATATTATCTTTTTAACTTTTTGATAACATGTCAGCTGTTGTGGTGTCTCTATAATCTCTGATAACATGTTCTATTCCGAGAATATTGGGAATGGTTGACTTTGGAGGGAGCTACGTGTGTGTGTGTGTGTGTGTGTGTTGGTTGTGGTGTGTGTGTGTGGTGTGTGTGTGTGTGTGTGTGTGTGTGTGTGTGTGTGTGTGTGTGTGTCTGTCTGTCTGTCCGGGCTCCCGTAGTCCTTCTATTGGTCTTCTGAGTGGGGGTCTGTTCCAAGAGAGGAGCACTGGAAACATTATACCTACATACACACACACAAACCAATGCACACACAAAGGGAAACTGGGAATCACACCAACGCAGCACAGCAGAGGGTGGAGCAGGCAGGAGCCTTCTTCAGATGTGTGACATTATTCAGTTGATCCAAAACATGAACCGGTAGCTCCCACTCACTCATCACACGTCTGTGTGTGGGTGTGTGTGTGTGTTGTGGGTGTGTGTGTGTGTGTGTTGTGTGTGTGTGCGCGCGTGAGTTTGTAACATTCATCCTAAGATTTTAATATTTTTACACTCAGAAATACACCTGCAAGTATATGGAAGACTTAGCAAGAGAGGAAATCAAGTTAAGATAAGAAAAGAAAGAAGAGAGAATAAAATCCCCCCTCTTGAGTTTTAGGTAGAGGAACATATGGGAGCGGAGAGGACTAAAGGGAGACGAGGTGCATTATAAAAAAGGGGGAAACGATGAGGAGCGGAGCAGGTTATGAGAACAGTCTCCACTCTGACCCATGAAGCTGCGCCCCTGGACTTTCATACAATACTTTCCACCGGGGAGGAGAGGGGGGATACGGTGTGTGGAAAGACAAAGAGAGAAAATGAAATTAAATCAGAAAAGCGGAGGAGGAGAATGAGAGGAGATGTAGGAGGACGGAAGTGGTTGATTGGGTCCCCCCAGAGATTCTTTTGTTTAGATTGTTCTGCATTTCACTTCTTTCACTCCCTCCTCTCCACCTCCCTCTTTTCTGACATCTGAGGTAGATTACAACAGAGAACCCTGGGTCACATTTATGACTTAAATAAGAACCTAGTGTGTGTGTGTGTGTGTGTGTGTGTGGTGTGTGTGTGGGTGGGGGTGGTGGTGGGTGTGTGTGTGTGTGTGTGTGTGTGTGTGTGTGTGTGTGTGTGTGTGTGTCCATTTCAATGCAGTGAGATTCCCCTCTGGTCCCCGAGTGCTGGTCAAATTTATTTTCTTGTCCATTGTCTCTTGCTGAGACATCAAAGGACCATTGTTTGTTGATCAGCAAGGGTGCTGCAGGTTACTCGCAGGTCCCGGACGAGAACACTTGGCCTCTCCTCCACATCTTCCCTTCTTATCTCCTTCTGGTGAGACTTAAATTTTAAGCATGTTCAAATTTCAAACACAGGGGATCAGCACTTCCACAGAAACAGTGTCTAGATTTTAAGAGATTAAAGTGTGGTTATGTCTCATTTGTTTTATTTAGTCATTGAAAAGGTGTGTTTTAATGTACCATAGACACCACCCTCTATCAGCACAGCGTGACTTTCTCACAATTGCTTTAATAAAAACCTCATGGACAATAAACTAAATGTACCATATACTTTGATCACACCTACAAGCCCTGAATTTCAGGTATTGTTAGCAGGTAAAAGGAGAAATCTTCCCATTAACTTCCGCACAAGTGCACATTTGTAAAAGTGTCAGTTGACTTTATTAGGATCTGTTTCACTCAGTTGAAGGAAAAACAACTTTTGTCTTTGGAACGTTTACCTAGGAAGAAATCAAATCTACAAAAAACATTATTGGAAGGACAATATATAAAACAATGGCATCAAAATATCTTTGACAAAAAAAAAAATTAAGAAAACAAAAAGGCTCAAATATTTTTGGATGCAGGGCATTTTCCTTTTTGCCCTTTTGTTTACAAAATAATAACCAAAGAGGGAAAAAAAAAATCAACAGTTATTTACAGTGCATATATTTACATTAAGGCATTTTTGCTGGGGAGAAAGACGGTTGATCTAATACAACCCCCACTTCTACACAATCAAATAAATAGTCAGATTTACCATGATACATTACAGTGCTATATTATCTTAATGCTACCTGCAGTGAATGAACAAATACAGTTATATACGCAAGCTAAATCCCACCATCAAAATGGACATTTAAGTGAACATCACATTTTTTCGAGTCTGTCTTAAAACAGTAGGCCTCCTCTCGTGTCAATGTGTATACTAAAGACGTTTTTACAGGATGTGATTGTTCCTCTCATCCATAGTGACAGTGACAAGATACGTTCCAAGATAGATTTCAATGCAAAATCGCTGTTCTGTGGAAAAATGTACTGCATAAAAGAAATAGATGTAGCATCTGGGCCTGAAAAGAGAAGCCAATGCCTTTAATTAATTATTATTATTATTATTAAAAGGATTACTATGCCAAAATTGGCATCCCATTAATATCACACTTACGTGAATTATGGATGCACTTAGTTAAACAAGCAGCTTAGCTAGCTGATATCTTGGCTCCACCCACTCATCCAAATATGATCACTTCTAGCTCCAACAATGGCAATGGCCAAAATGCCAAACTCGAGACTTCAAAACAGTGATCTATAAACCAATAGGTGATGTCACGGTGGCTACATCCACTTCTTTCATGCAGTTCAGGAGTTCAACCAAAGTTACTGTAAGCTGATACTAAAATCAAACTTACTGTCTTACTATCAAACTTACTACTTTTTCAAAACGTTTTTTGCAGAGATCGCTGGAGGAACAGTGCATCAACCAATAACTCTCGCATTGCACTTATGGGAATGTTGTTTTAAGAAAGACCTGAAAAAAATGTGAACTTATCCTTTAACACAACGTATGTCCATGTTCGATTGACTGATAGAGCCAAATTGCAAGTTAGCTGTGTACGGGGTGAATACCCTCAGAGGAAGGACTGACTGTCATTTTAATTAAAAAGGTTTGTGAAGTGGCCTGAGCCGAGCTGTTAAATCACATTGAACGATTGATTAAACCTTGTAATTTTAAAAGAAATTCCCTTTTTTTCAATAGATTTCAATAGATTAAGAAATAAAAAAAAGCACCATGTGTGTTTAAAAGGACTGTCTACATTGATCATAGCTCTATTACCACTGAACAAAAACATAAATCCGAGAAGGAGGCACTTAATAAGGTGTTGGTGATGAAGATGATACTTTGGTTAAAACATTTTAAAGATTGTTTTTTAAAATAAAGGCTGCATGAGATAGATGTACAATAATTGTATTTTGAAGACGCTTAATTGAAGCTTGTGCATCAAATTGTCAATTATGTTTTAACTGAATGAATTCTAATGTTTATGGGTTCTGCTTACATTTCTCTGGTTGGAAAAGACAACATGAATAATTCATCACCTAATTGCTGCTCTTTAGCAACCATCCACCTTCCTGTTTCTCAGTCGTCCTCAGATTTCCTCTCTCTAAAAACAAAAATCTATCTCTCTCTCTCTCTCTCTCTCTCTCTTCATCTCCACCCCACCCTCATTTTTTTCCCCCTCTCCAGAGTATAAATGCCTTCAATTTTTAATATCTGAACAGCAATAATTTGTGTGGCGTTCACATAGATTCAGTCCAGTAGTGATAAAGATTGTTCCAGTGGTGAATGAGATGCATGGGCCAAAAAGGCTCAGACTTAAATTACAAATGCTAGTGCAAACCAAAGGATTTGTTAAAAAAAAAAAAGTATATATATATATATATATATATATATATATATATATATATATATATAAATACACAAAGCTTCCCCTTTATAAAAGAAAACAATAAAAAGCCAGTTCTATGTTAGGATAGAGACATAAAGTTTACAAGTTTTGAGTGGTAAGTGCTTTCATTCCAGTCACATTAAAGAGTCTAAATGGACTGGAAACATTTGGGACTACCATTTTCTTTTCTTTTCTTTTTTTTTCTTCCTTGTATTCATCTAAATAAATCTATACCATGTATAACTGGAGGTTAAGGGACCAAGTACTTCACCTGGCCATTACGTTTCTACTTTACAACCTCCGAATCAATCAATCAAACTCTGGGTTAAGACCAACACGTTTGTTAGGCTGTCGTACAATTTCAGCACATGGTAGCAGCACCAGGAGCAGCTGTAGTGTCATCAGGCAGCTTGTCTGTGTGTTTGTGTGTGTGTGTGTGTGTGTGTGTGTGTGTGTGTGTGTGTGTGTGTGTGTGTGTGTGTGTGTGTGTGTGTGTGTGTGTGTGTGTGTGTGTGTGTGTGTTTGTGTGTGCGTGCGTGCGTGCATGCGTGCGTGCGTGCGTGTGTGTGTGTGTGTGTGCAAACGCTGCTAGTTCTGGTGTCTCTTCATGTGCAAGGCGAGGTGGTCAGATCGGGAAAAGGAGCGGGAGCAGACGGCGCACTGGAAGGGTTTGGCGCCCGTGTGCTTCCGGAAATGACGCGTCAACTCATCCGAACGAGCAAAACGCCAGTCGCAGCTGTCCCACGTGCACCTGTACGGCTTCTCACCTGTCAGACAGGAGACAAGAGGGAGTCTTAATAAGTGCGCTGCTCTCTGAAGGTGTGTCAATATGTAATTATAAGACACTTTTTATTATTAAAACATACATTCCCTGAGTAACATGATTCATACAGTTGGGTGGAGGAACGGGGAAAACAGGCTTTACTGTAAAGTCCATATACAGTCATAATGCTGTCACAAGCATTTATCAAGCAGTAAGGCTGCACAATTTTCCCACGGCCGACTTGTCTGTATTGTCTGCTTTTGCCTCAGTGCATTTCTCTTTGACAGTTGAGGTATGTTTGTTTTCTGTCATTCCAATACTGTTCAGCTGCAGCCCCAGCTGTGTTCTCTCTCCTTTATTCTTGGCTCCGTCTTAGGCCCAATTGCCCAACCTGCGATGCAAAACCACCCACCCAGTTCCAGTAGCCCAATGGTAAGCTTAAAGGTTTGTTCACCCAGTGGTATCTATCCATACAGATAATTTTGGTTTTATTGGTCCATGTTTTGAAATATCTGCCTAAGGCATTTCTGCCAAAACGGAGGTGAATGGAATTTAATTTGTGACATTATAATAATCAAAGAACATGAGGACATTACAACCCAAAGGGCCGAGGGTGTGGCCTTGACCAACTGCCACTTTGCTTGTTTGAAAGCCATGATGTCTCTCTCTTTCTCTTGGCAGGGCCAATTTCTCTGGGCAGGCAAAGCAGAGAAAGAGGAGGTAACCTTGTTCCTTATGACCTCATAAGGAACAAGATTCCCGATCAACCCATCTGGGCTTTCATTTTCTCAAAGGCAGAGCAGGATACCCAGGGCTTGGGTTTACACCTATTGCCATTTCTAGTCACTAGGGGACCAAAGGCAGGCTGGGGGAATGCATGTTAATGTTAAAAAACCTCAGGAAGTGAAATGTTCATGCCATGGGACCTTTCAGTGAACCAACCCTTTAAACAAGCACAGCAAGTTCTGCAGCGTCGCTAAGACACAGATTAACCACATCGTCCCCAAACATAAACACACACCTGAAACTGAACACAATTAGGAGAGCCTACGAAAAGACGGAGAAGAGTGAACTGGGAGGAGTGTTCACTTCTCACAAACACATGTACCCATGCGCATGCGCACACGCACGCACGCACACACGGACACACACACACACAGACACACACAAAAACACAAACAATCAGGGTAATGGATGTTGATGGAGATTAGAGTGGGAACTCCCGAGGGGACCAAAACGCATTAGGAATCATCTCATACAGATTACTGACAGGTGTGTGTGTGTGTGTGTGTGTGTGTGTGTGTCTAGGAGTGTGTAAGCGTGCATTGAAGCAGCTGAATAAGAGAAGTAGAATGAGTAACAGACAAAGATAGAAATGGAAGGGGGTTGAAGCTGAAAGGATGGCACAAAGAAGAGAAGAGGAGGATTAGATGGATGAAAGCAATAGGAGAGAAAATAACTAAGCGAGACTGACAAAAGCAGAGAGGATAAGGAAGTTGCTGCTACATCCCTCTTTACATGTTGTGTTCTCATCTTGTGGTCTATAATAACTGCAATAACCACAATCAGCCTGCAGCATGAATGACGCCAGATCTAATTGTCAGGGTCATGTTCCTAAAACTGAAATGTGAGGCACGCACACCCACAACAATGTTCTACAAGCAGTTCAGATTCACGAGAGGAACAAAACTCTGGATCGTAGAAGTGGTGAGCGTGAGTTTTGTGTTTGTGTGTGTGTGTGTGTGTGTGTGTGTGTCCAGATGAGTGAGGAATGCGTAGATATCAACAGAAGCTTTGTTTTGTTAGCTGGAGAGTGAGGTGGAGACCAACACCTAAGTGCTTGTTTATTGACTTTGCTCATCCAAAACTAATAGTTCAAATCTAAATGTGAAAGAACTCAGATATATAAAAAGAAAGATGAGAAGAAAGGGAAATAAAGAAAAAGGAAAATAAACACACAGATGATTAAAGTGGAAATATTAGGCTCAAGATGATCTAAGATATTTCCGTATCTGCACACACGGATGTTGTGTATATTTATAGTTGCAACCAAGCCACACAAGCATATTAAAGCATTTAAACATCGATGTCTGACCAGTATACTAAGAGAGATGGCACTGCACGTCTAGCGCTGACCACATAGTCGGAGAGTCATCCCCTGGCAGAAGTATGTCACTTCCACCTGTTTTGATGGAATAGTATATTGGGCAGATGATGGGGGTAGGATACATTTACACACACATGCCAGGAACACAACACTCTGCCTAGCAACATGGTGCCAGTGCAGATACCGAAATACGAGTTGTGTGGGCAGCGTCGTTTTTTTTACTTGTCCCCGTTTAAAAAAGCTGCATTAATTGGAGAAATGTCTTACCTGTGTGAGTCCTGAGGTGGGCTTTTAGATGGGACGACTTGGTGTAGACTTTCTTGCAACCTGACGACGGGAGATAAACACAAACAGAAGGCTTAATCCAAATGCAAATCATTCACTTGTCAGATATGTATTTACCCAATAAACTGAGCTGTGGCATGCTAGAAATGTGAACTAATGAAAAACAGAAGCGGATTTTGGAATGAGATATAGTAAATGTTGTTTTTGTGGTTCTGATTTTCAAAAAGGACATGTGATTGTGTTTAAATGTTACCCACACAGTCTCACTTGGTATTAAAAACTAGTTAGATTTGGTGTATTCACAAAGAAATTGTATACCATTAATGGCCTTATTCTCACAGAATACGGCTTTGTTGAAAACTTCGGTTCACTACACCTGTTAGTTTGACATCAAAGCCGGGATATTTTAAATTCAGGATTAAGAAAAGTTTTGCACATTTTGTCATACACAGTAAGTACAATGTCAAAAAAGGTCATATTTTAAATTATTTAAAAACGTATTCTTCACATTAATTCTGACTTTAAATAAGGACATGGTTGAATATCATGTATTTCAAAGATGTGAGAAGATGAGCAGCTGCAGCAGTGTGACTAATATACACTTGGTGTGAATGCGCCCATGTGTGGATGTGATGAATCTGCCTCATCTGACTTTACAGAAGTTAGACATGTGGTAACATGCTGCAGGAGGCTCTGCTTAAGCCTATTTTACACACTGCCACAGGCTAGTTGACATTGCATGTCCTACAAGTAGCTGCACATCGTACAACTCCAATCTAAGACAAAAATCTAAAGTGTGGCGTTATGCAAATTACGTGTTGGGAAACAAGATCAAATGATTTAAGGAGAATATCTATCTAATTAACACACCCACACAGATTCAACCCACAATTATCCCAGTGACTTTAAAGCCACAACAATGTGTTCGAGCTAACGGCTGAGAATGCCTGAGCTGTTTGAGGTGAGATAATAAAGTTTTTAAACCAGACGGTTAATTGAAAGGCAGTGATAGATCTTCTCCATTGCCAAAATATGTTAATTCTCTGCTGAGGCTGTCAAACATATTGTGACTCCTAAGCCTGGGAAAGTTATTCCAAACACAACATATCACTTTTTTTTAAATGCCCGGGTGTCTTAAAATAAAGCTGTTTTTCCTTAAGGGGACCTTTATGAGAGACCAGACATTCACTTGACCACAGGGAACCAACAGATAAAGAAGCAGCCTATTGATCAATTATCACAGGTGAACAACTCATCACAGGTGAACAACTTTACGTCAACCAATGCCTTGTTCATGCTTTGTGGTCTAATTCCTGTGAATATGAAGGCAGGTATAAACAATAGAGAAGCCCTGCAGCAGAGCATGAAACAGCAACATGAAAGGTAAAAATAAAACAGTGCACACAACAGTGACAAGAATCAGCATGCATATACAGTACAATGGCTATGTTATTGTTCTAACCTGGATAATCACAGTGGTGGATCCGTCGCTTCTCCAAGTCTGGGTTGTTCCTCCGGTTATAGCGGGCAGGCACAGTGGTCTGAGCTGGAGTTGGGGCTGGGGTTGTGGCAGGTGCTTGGGGAAGGCCTGCGGCTTGGCCTGCGGCTTGGCCTGGGGCTTGGCCTGGGGCTTGGCCTGGGTCCGACACGGGCCCTGTAGTGAGGGGCAGGGCTAAGCTGCCTGGTCCCGGGCCAGGTCCGAGTCCAGGGGTGCTACCTGCCAACTTGGAGGCGATGGTGGCTGCATATGAGGGAGGAGGGGACATGGTGTGGAGCAGCTCCTTCTGCCTGTCAGGGCTGCCGGGCTCCGAGCTCGGCGGAGAGGGAGGCAGGTAGGGAACCGGCTGCTGGAGAAAATGGGGATGTGCCTGGGCATGAGAATGTGTGTATGCCCCACCACCCAGGCCGCAGTAGGCAGGCTTGGCCGTCTGCTCTTGTTGGGATGCAGAAGAAGCTACCGGCAAATCATGGAAAGGTGAGTGGATTGTGGAAGTGTGTTGTATCTGCTGCTGCTGATGATGATGGTGGTGATGATGATGATGATGCTGCTGCTGAGCTTCCATACCATTTCCATGGTGATGTTCCAAGCCGGAGTTTAGTAGCTGAAAGAGTGAGCCACTGTTGTCATGGTGGTGGAGAGGATGTTGCTCGAACTGCGATGACATTTCCTGTTTGATGAAAACTTGTGGAACTGAATCATCACCGCGGCAGCCTCCCGACTGGTTAAAAACACTGGTGAAGTCCGGTAACCCTGTTAACGTCATGTTTATGGTTGAGGTTTCCATGGCAATATTGCCAGGGCCATGCCCAGATGTGCTGCAGCGACTAGTCGGTGTCGTGTTGGGGCAGTGCAGCTGTATGTTGGTGGAGAAACACGGGGAGGCAGATTCTGTTTTGATTTGAGTGAGACCTGTGTGATTCTGGTGCTGAGAGGGCCGCACCTGTTGGCCCAAGCCCATCCTCAGGTAGGCAGAGTCAGGGAGGTAAAGATTCATGTTAAGGGTGTAGGGAGACCCAGTGTGATCAGTGAAGAACTGATCCAGCGCTGACGCGCTGTCTCTCTGGGACTTCTGCTGGCTGTCTGCATGAGGTGGAAGGGGGAGAGACTGAGGGGTGAGATACCTGTCCATCTCATACTTTGCCTGTTGAATAAAAAAAAAAAACACAAACATAAAGTCTGGTTTAGAAACATCTCATTTTACAATCTTTAAGTAAACCAAAATGAAATGTATCCAGCTCAGACTTGGCTTTTCATGAGCCACCATGAAACTATTCTGAGGCGCTATTTTGAGAAGACAAAGGTTTGATAGGACAGTCACCGCTAAAACATTTATCAAGTAGTCATCAATAGGCAGTTGCCACATTCCCTCTCTGGCTGCAAGGCTGAACTCAAAAACCCACCAGCTGTGAGGCCAACAGTTAAGGATCAGGCATGCCATGGAAATCAGATCTTGCACTTTTTTTTATTAAACATTAAAACATTTGCACAACTGTAGTTATAAAAACGGACAACAACCTATTGAGCAAACTGGCATCACAGGTGAACAACTTTAAGTCAAACAATGCCTTGTGGTCTAATTCCTGTGAATCTGAAGTCAGGTATAAAGTTAGAGAATCCCTGCAGCAGCAGAGGATGAAACAGCAACATGAAAGGGAATGGGGAAACACCCATGCCTCCCTGTCCGCTCAGCTGCAGCAGCAGCAGCAGTCTGGGGATGGGCTGCTATTTCTAGGCTCCTGGTCATACCAGCTGCTATATAGCACTCTTTCCTCTGCTGGACAAGTTTCCTGCTAACTGCGGACAGAGTTGCTGGGAGCTTTCTGTCCGAAGCTGGAGTCAGTTGTTGTCAGCGTGGTATGATGGGGAGAAGGGGAGAAGGGACCAACAACTGGTGGCCAACTGGCTGTTATAGAAAACATGCGGTGAATGCGTTTGCAGGCGGAGCAGCTCGGTTTGGCGTCCAGCTAGTCGCAGCCTGCTCGCTTATTGTCGCAAACAGTGTAAAACAAAGTGGCGATTAACATCACGCAGATAGGCCGAATTAAATTAAATAAAAAAACAACAAACTGGATCTACAACCAATCGGCCACGCCCATTCAATGAAATACATCACCAATGTGTAAAGTCGTTTGGATTTCTAACCGGTTTACCTGTGTGTAGTCATTATGTCCAGTCTTGTCCGTTTCTGTGATCTTGCAGTCCAAGCCGAACAACGCCGAGTCCTCCAGAGCGAATCCAGCGGGCAGAGTCGCCTTCTGCAGCGGGTAAAAGGAATCCTCCTGCCCGCCGCCGCTCATCGCGAGTGTCGCGGCCATGAAGCTCCGATTCAGCACCGCAAAGGACCGCTCGTCCTTTTATGCAAAAAGGAGGATGCTACAGCGTCCTAGGGTGAAAGAAGTGGAGCCGACGAGGCGTAGTGCGTTTGGTGGAGTTATTAATATATGCCTGTTTGGTACATCTCCTTCCACTTGTTTCATCCCTCCACCGGCCCACAGGCAGTTTTCTATCTCCTGCTCTAGGGCGGAGCGGCACAGTGTAAATACTGTACATGCACCGCCCACCAAACCTTTAAAAAGGCTTTGATCATTCATTCACTGGCCACCGCCCTACGCTACATCTAAATACACTGACAACAGGGTCGTAAAACATAGCCTACACAGAACCAGCCCGACCGCATTCATCCAGAAAGGTGTTGGTTGAATTCACCTTTACCAGCCTTTCCAAACATGTATTGTGATTATTTTTTCCTCCAGTGTTTATATTATATGTACATATATATACATACATATATGTATGTATATATATATATGTATGTATATATATATATATACATATATACATATATATAATGTGTGTACATATATATATATAGTGTGTGTGTGTACATACATATACAGTGTATATCTATACACTCACACGTACTGTATGTTTCTTGGAATTTTATTTTATTTTTGTTTATATTTTATAACTGAGTTACATTTGCCATGTGACTACATCTAAATACCTCCTTGTCTACTGTAAAACTTTAAAAGGCACCACCAATTTATTCCACTGGAAGACGAAAAAGAGACACATTAAAAGAATGGACAAAATCAAACCCCACACTTCCAGTTTGTGATGCAGGCTATTAAGCCTGAGCTCCTCCACAAAAGACATTATTCATCATTTCTCACAGGTTAAGCAGCACTTCTGGTAACAAGTTAACAGAATTTCAAATGCATTGCAAATTGGTGGAGTGCCCCTTTATATCTGAGGGATTTTAAATGTGTTCTTTTAACAGGGAATCCTTGTAATGTGGAATGTGTTTAAAAATCACACACTTTATTGTGGAAAATACCATCTGCTATAACAACTCAGGCGCACATTTTAGTTGGTACAAAAAAATTGATAAGTCATATAAGTAATGCACATGTTTTTTTAAGGAAATTGTGATGTATTGCATGTTCTAACTATTTCACAAACTAGGGAATACAGTGGTGTATTGTGAAGTATTGTAGGATCATTAAAAAGGGACAAAAACAGCTTTAAAGCAGTCTTCTGGTCGAGTTTAATATGACACCGATAAGAACATGGTCTGAAATGATAAAGGTATGCCTACTATGTCTATATTTAAACCCAAAGGAGCCTCTGCTTGTGTCTATCAGCCACCAGTATCTGCAAACCTGGAAAAGATGAGGAAATAATGATAGACAGACCTAATAAAATAGACCACTGCCAAGAAAGAGGAATTTTTGGGCAGTCGGTTGGCTTGGAATGTGTACCCTGTGGAAGGTAATACTTCTGGTTTTGGACCAGTATGCTGCGAATTTATCCACTCTAAACAATATGTAACCAAGGATGAGAACAAAAAAACACTCGGACACCAGTAACAGTTTCTACTTTTGTATTTCAAAAGTTGTTGAGATTTGAAAAGCCTTAATAAAATAATAAGATTGTTAAAGCCCTGAGTGACAATTAATAGCACTAGTAGTAACAGCAAATCATGCTCATTTAGGTTTCTGTTTCTTCTTTTGGTACCAATCAGGAACTTCCTTATTGGTCTGCAAATTAAAGAAACAAAGAGGAAAAACAATGGTTAAAAAAGCAGGAAGTGTGCAGCTCTAGTTTGGGATCGTAAGATATTTTCATCTATTTGACTTTCTCATAATTCAGGGATAATACAACAGCATATGTTTGCTCAGCTGACTGCAGTGAAAGGCTCAAATTAAAATGTATCATGGTGCTCCATTGTCTGAACTTCTGTCCAGGCAGGTTTAGGTGGTGTGACTCATAAAAAGGTGTTGCCGAGTCAGACACTTACAAACACGGTGGGTTTGGGTTTGTTTGGTGACTCTTCTTCTGTGGTCCTGCCGATACGTTTGGACTGGTGTTTTCCTGCACCAGAGGTCCTGATGGCAGTTGAATCTGTTTTCAACAGGTTTAGAGCGTCTCCCTGTCTGGACTGCATGCTGATCAGGACCTGCTTCATCACCGCTAACTCCTGAATAATAACACGGTTCATGAAAATAGGGATGTGAAAACAAGGGTACAACAATAAACAGGAATCTTTAAAAGAAATAACTGGGAGTGTAGTGTCCAAAAGGCCAGTAATCACTCACCAGGTCATTTTTCAATTCAAACAGGGATAAAATAAACATGCACATAATAAAGCTTTTGCAAATAGTTTGTATGACTGAAATATTATATTATACTTTTTTAGAACATTTTGTAAAACATTTGCTTAAAAATTTAGCTTTTCGGGGAATTTGCTGCTGCTTTCTGATGACTTGTTTGTTGTCTGGACTCCAATTATGGGACGCCTTGCAATAAGCTCGAGGGTCTGTGGGGTGGCAGCAGGGCAGAGGCGAGGACCCTGGGCCATTTCATGGTTCTATTTATCACTCCTGAGGACATGAGCCCTGGCAAGTCTCTCACACACAAACACACACACACACACACAGGCACACACACACACACACACAGGCACGCACAAACACACACACATACAGGCACACGCGGCATCCCAAACAGCCAAGCTGAGGAACAGCTGTCTATGACAGGGCACATACTTCCTACAGCTGGCTTGGGGGGACACACTCCCACGCGCACACGCAATCTTGAAGAAAGTGTTGCAACACTGTGCAGTGTCTGGATATCAAAAGCCACAGCAACAGAAAATTAATCAGCAACTGTTTGGTCTAATGGTTTCCCAATCACAAATCTGCGAATTTGTTGCTTTTCCTTGTTTTAAATTATAATTTTAGGTTTTGGGATTTTAAATGGAAGGAAGACATTTGAAGAAAAATGTGGAGATTGTTTTTCTGATATTATTATAGACCAAACAATGGATTGAGAGATTAAGTAACGATGCAAATGATCTTTATACGGACCTTACACCAAACCACTTTTCAAGCATTTCCACTGTCGCAGACAAAATTCAAAACTGGAATGAAATTATGAGAGTCTTGCTAAAGTTGGGGCACACTCCCGTCGTCTCAATCCTTTGTTGTAAGGTGGTCATAAAACTCCTTCCGAGTCCGTCTTTTTCCCGTATTGACAATCCAACAATATCAAACGTGTTTGATATTATCGTAAGTTTTAAGTCTTGGTAGTGAAGCTAAATCACAACCAACAATCAACAACCAATGGGTGCGCTACACTTAACGCTAAAGAAGGGAAGTTGCTGATATTTAACCCTTCTGAAGCAAGTCATCCAACAAAGTTTACCTGCGTGTAAACAGTAAAAGTGGCAGTAGCTCAATTTGTTAAGAGCTGCTTGAGAGGTGCCAGTTCACCTCCTGGGCATTGGGTGCCCTTGAGCTAGGCACTGAACCCCAAACTGCTCGAGGCACCTGTCCATTGGCAGCCGCAGCCCCATCATTCTAACATCTCTCATTTGTGCTTGTATAGGTCCTGAGCATTGTGCATGTGTGTATTTCAGGCCTGTGTGCAACAGAGTTAAAAAAAAAAAAAAGTAATTTCCTTTGCGCGATTAGCAAAGTATGTCAAAATGAAAACAAAAAAATAATCAAACACGTAGCTCAATGACATTATGACATATTTGTCTTTAGATGTGAGATAGTGCCAGAATTTAGTCTTTTCAGAGCCTTCTAGTGTACAGTACGGTAGGAATCATGTGCCGACACGCTGGTTTGACTCATAAATCTTTACTTTCAAAGTAAGGTTTTGCTGGTTTCTCACCATTTCAAATATACTGGAATAGAATGGGAGGCGTTGAATACAGCTGTCAGAACTACATATCATCATAGTGGGGAAAAAACAAATAGCTAGCATAAAAGAAATCGTCATCATGTGTACCTCTCGATGGTTGAGGAGTCTCTCCAGATCGGCAGCCATATTGTTTTTCACCTGTTGCAGTGCAGTCCGTTCTTTCCTCAGAGAACTGGGGTTACACCCAAAAACAGACAAAGAGAGCGAGAGCAGATCTCGAGTTAATAGAAAAACATTACTGTGGGTTATTCAAGTTCCTTATAGGGCCATGTGAGACTTGTTAAACAAGTAAGTCCTGTGTATCCCTGACTGATGGTTTATGAGATTCTTTAAGGCATAATATTGTCAGATAATAGAATAGAATACACTTTATTGTAAAATTGGAGAAGTAGCGTTATATACTATGTACAGTGTAGGTCCAGTGTTAATTAGAATGAGTTTTATTTTACAAACCTTAGGGTGGGGTCAGGTGTGGAGGCATGGTATGTTGCCTCATATGTGTGACAGTGCACTTAAGTAAACAGTAGTTTAAGGGGGCGGGGGGGGGGGAGAAACAGCAAAATGCTGGACTATAAACAAGTCTGTCTAAATAGCAGCAGCTTATTGAGTTATGTGAATATATCACTGGTATAAAACCATCAACAGCCAAGCAATGCATTAAAACACACAAGTTATGAATTTCAAAAATATATAAACAATAATAAATATATGAAAGCTTTTCGTTAGGCTTCTATCTTGTGAGAAAAACTCTCTGCAGTACTGTCCAAGTTTTCTTTCCTGGGGCTGTGAAACATACAAGCAAGCGATTGTAATGGGGGGCGCTTTAAAGCAAATTATCATGCAAATCTTGAAACAGCGGCTGGGTAGCTTCGCCTTTGTTCACCGAGAACTCTAGATAAAAATGTGTAATGGTATGGGTCCCATTGCCTGAGATCTCTGCTGAGACACTGTTAGCTGATTTGAGCGGAGTCCATTTTAAATGTTACTTTGTGGGAATACAATTAATACTTAAGACAGAAAGACTGTAGTACATAAAGTGAGAATCTGTGTCTCTGCTGTTGCACAAATAGCGCTGCACAGCCACAGGAAGACTTCAATATATCTGTCAGATGGGGAGGTTTGAAAAGCTTATAAGGATTTTTTTCCGCTCTGCTGCTTGCCCCAGGTGAGCGCTCAGTGGTAGTGAGCAGCAAGAGAAAACCTGCAGACTTTCGGTTTGCATATTTCTCAGGATAAAATACAGAGGGGGGCAGGGGAGATTTAGGTCAGTGCCAGGAAGCTAAATGTGTGCTGATGTGAAACACTCACTTATTGGGAATAGACAAATGCAAGCACTCATGCTGCTTTGCACAAAGACAGAATTAGCTAAGTATGAGAGGGGCAGATGAGGACAAAGGGAGCTAGGGATGAAGCAGAGACGCCTAAGGGTGGGGAGGTATGGCCTGCTGCCATGATGGGTAATTTACAAGATACAAAATGTAAGTCATAAAGTTAAGAAAGAATGAGTGTGGCAAGCAAGACAGAAGACTTTAATTACAATTGAAGAAGGAAAAAAAAAAGGGTAATGCGTGTTGATGTATCGAGAGATGCGTTTCCTCTTTGTGACGGTGTGTTCTGTACACGCACCTGACATCGTCCTCAAGCGAGGTAAGACGCTCCTTCAGCGTGCTGATCTGGGTATCTCTTTGTCTCACCGTCTCAATCAGGTAGCTATAGGGCTGCTGCGTCTGCTGTAACAGCTGGTTGGCTGTCAACAACTGAGGAACAACACGCATATGTGCACACTGGAGCAAATTATAAAAACATTTACTTCACATACACAATGTCAGGGTTGATTCCCCACCCCTACTTAATAATTCACTTGAGACTCAGGTCTACATTTTTTCCACATGTGCTGTATTGACTCCACAAACTGTGAAGAGTCAACTATGATGCAACAAGACCTAAACGTCTGTCACTGTGATGTTAATTATACTGAACATGACTTAGTAAAGGAGTATTTCCACTTTAAAACAAACTCTACATGTGGTTATTATAATAAAATGGCGCAATTCTGTTTGAAATTTGTGAATGACTCTTGAACAACAATCACGGCCAAGACTTCCTTATTGCTAATGTAATCAGGGGTAGCCTAAGTACCCATAAATGTGAGTTTTCATAAAGGCGTATCTAAGTTGTGTCCTTCTTATTAAAAGTAGTAGTATGAAGAGATAAAGCGGTAATAATTGTAATAATTATTCATTATCTCAACAACTTTGTCCTTGGAATTATCGTCAAAAAAGCACCTTTATAGTGTTTTGATGATCACTCATATAAGAGTCTGAATGTACTGAGCGTAATACATGGTATCATGCTTAAAATCTGCAAAGCAATATATAAAAGGTAGGGTGTTACACTTATACAGCCAGTAGTGAGTAAAACTGGATGGGAGATTAAGGACAATAGTTATTAGTCAGGACATCTGTGTGGGTGGTTAAGTGGTTAACACCCTTTCTAGTGAATATAAAGTATAATTTTTATACCCTGTCCTTTCATTGTCAATGAATGAGGTTTTCCAGATATGTGCCAATCAGTCACACCTGACTGTTAAAAGATGGCTTATTTATTCTCAAACCTGACCAGTTTAGAATTAAGAAAGAAGCAAGCAGATTGGTTGCCAGAGCTGTCGTTCTCATAATTTCAAACCTCATTGGACGAGTTTAAACATCAGGGAACGAGTAGTAGACATGCGAGTTTCACACAGTCATGCACAGACAAAATACACACCCAAAATCAAAGTTTCAGTGTTGCACACACAAGCACATGTCGTGCCAAACACAACAAAAGCCTCAATGATTGGCATATTGAGTTTTAGAAAGAGTGAAGAGCATGGCCGTCACGGTTTTTCACACTGTGCCAACAAGTGTGACAGGTACTAAGACAAACTTCTCGCTGTCTGCTCTCAAACAACCTCACTTTAAAAGTAGATTTAAAAGTAGATTCTGAAAATTGATGGGACCATTGTTAAACTTGGACCAAAGGTTTAGGGGGAAAAAAAGCAGAGGACACTCATTACAAATCCTGAGGTGTGTTTGATGATATATGTGGTGACCAACCTCACAAGCTGCTAAAATCTTTGTTTTGTTTTGAAAAGTCTGTCTTTCAGAGCTGGCCATTGACTTTCACAGCAGAGTGTCGTGTGATGATGTGAAAAGGTAAATGGTGGGTGATGAGAAAGGAGCCACCGAGCTTAGCTCTGTAATAATGACTATGTTATGTCATTAGAGAGAGAAGAGGTAAAAAAACAGCTGAAAAAGAAATCATATTACTTTGATGGAAGCTATGAAATAACCTTAATCTGAGTTGCTGTGGGTGATGTGTGATAATGGGAAAAAAGTGTGTTGCAGGTACTGACTTGCATTGCTTTTTTTTTCTTTGCTTTTTTTTTTCAATAAATTACCGTAAACGTAATCCCATTAACGATGGTCCCCAGGCAGGCACACACATGAACGCAGTGTGTGTGTGTGTGTGTGTGTGTGTGTGTGTGTGTGTGTGTGTGTGTGTGTTTACCTCTTCAGATATGTGTCCTGTCTGTGATTTGTGTCTCTCCAGCTCTTTCCTCAGTGACGTGTTCTGCCTCTCGAGCTGCAGCACCCTGCGGGCCAGGTGAACGCTGCACAACACACAAACACATTTCAATTTGGAAATTCCAAAACATGACAACACCAACCAATCCACGTTGTTTACCCCACAGTTAATGTAAATGCAACAGTTGGCATCAAGGATTAAAGGGAAAAAAATAATCTTTTGACTGAACTTTTTTTTGAGCTAAGTCATAAGCTGTTCACATATCGCACCTTATTGGTTTTTAATGTACAACAAGATGTAAACGGTAAAAGTAAAGGGAGTGTTCTCTTGTCCTGATGAACAAAACCATACTTCAGTACCATCCCACGACTAAGCATTGCTGTTTTTCTTACTGCAGCAATCATTTTGTAGAACCGCGCTACACACTCTATTTAATTCCTTCAGGCCAAAAGTGTTTAAAGGGAGATTTTTTTAATTGTTAATATGCAATTCAACACTAAGTCAAATTCAAACTAAAAAAGGTACTTACAATAACAATACATAAACACAACGATATAACAGAAAAATAAGTGCAGTAACACACAAGTTAACTTTTTTTAACAGGCTACTTTTCCAGGCTTTTGGCACTGAAACCATAGGCATGAAGATTAACTACACCTGATGCCCGTTTCAGGTCTTTATGTGTGCTAAAGAGCATGAATGCTAGCCTTGTGGCGGTCTTCACCATCTTTTCCCAAACCTTTTTCCCATATACATTTTTTTTGCAGCAAACCACGCAAAAGCAAATCCCTGGCATTTTCATTTTATTACACTATGAGCTGTATGGCTTGCCTTTCTCCCCCGTTTCCAACAGCCATGCCCATTACCATTTATTTTTCACTGTTTTATCTATCTCAGACACTATGCCTTTCTTTAGCAACACCAAATGCATTATGGCTAGTGGCCTTGCCAAATAGTGGTTACCATTAGATGCACACAAATCATGAGGCCAATTTGTGAGGAAACTGGTTCCGGGTTTTGTGCTATAAATTAATATTTTTTATATATAAAAAAAGGAATATTTAATAGCAAAGTTATAAGTTGACTATTTTAATTGCTTGATTATTTTATGTCCACATGCAGTCATAACCTACTGTCATTAAAAGTGAAACCAAAATAGGCTATAATGCTGTCTGTGCGTCATAGCACAAACACAACGGTTCACGATAATGACAAATAGTCTATTGCATGATTGTATTATTATTATCGTTATTATTTTAATTTTATTTTAACACACTCAAAACCTTCCATCGCAAGTTGACCCTTTGCTAAGCCATGCCCGAAAACGGCCACAGGCCAATTGTGGCCTAGCAACCGTAACTAGGTGCTGGAGGTCTGGCAAGCTTTTGAGCGAGGGAAACAAGCCAAAGCGTTGTGCGTATGGATTGTGAAAAATCTGATACACGGTATCCTAATACTTTGGACGGGGTGGTGGAATTTATATCCTTCCCGAAACCTAAATCCCAAGGGGAGAAATGCCGGGCGGGGTTTAAGCAGTGTGGGAGCCACTAATGTTAGCTAACTAGCTAGCTAACATTAGCACAGCATTGCTTGGAAATAATGACAATTCTTTGTTCATAAAGCATATGCATTTGAACGTAAAATAAGATGATTAAAGGCAAGACGGAGGCTCACTGACAACACATCAATTTAACCCATACTACTGTATATAACCATGATGATTTTTTTTTTCTTGTTAGATCTTTTTTTTTCTTCTTTTTTTTGTTTTTAGGATTTTAATGGCAAAGGGCCGTGGGTCGCCAGCCTTAGTACATGGGGCTCAACCAGGTGAGTTATCAGGGTGCCCTGCATGCTCATTTCTTAATAAATACAGAATGTTCGTTTAGTGCCATCTCTCACAAAGTGTCCTATCTTTGAAATGTCAAATGTATCCTGTGCTGTACCTCTGTTTTAGTCTTCTTTTGGCTGTTGTGGGAACATTGGCTCCGTAGCCGTATGAGAACAGAACTCTCTCTGCCTCCTCTTCATTCTCAACTGGCAACAGACATAAACACAAATCTGTCAATACATCTCCAGGACCATTATGATATGTGGCAGAGAAAAGCATGTAGTAACATTTGGTTGTGTTACCCATCTTTCTATTGTCCTTAACTTCTGTTCCATGCACTGTGACAAAGCCGTTTTACATTATTGTCGCCTTCTTAATCCAATATGATGCTATCTCTTAATATTGTTACACACATTCTCTGATGCCAGACCAAGGCATTTAAGGGAACCAGAGTTTGTCTGTTAGTGCTCTTATCTTTCTGATCTCATAGTAATGTGTGTAATGTAATGAGTACAGTTCTTACTTTCTGCAGCCTGCATGGTGACTTGGTCTAACTCTAGCTCAAGCTTTTCATATGTCTCCAGCCGAGATGCCTGCTCGGCATTCTGGGCATGCAGCTCCGCCAACCGCTTCTCTGACGATGTCTGCAGCCTGTAAAACTCCTGGGTCAGGAGCTGAGAACAGGAGGACAGGAGAGAGGGAAACGAAGGAGAGGAATAGGGGATGATAGGTAGTGAATGACAAGCAATGACAATTACAGCAATGTTTTCTGTTAAAAATGTTTTTTGAAAATATACAAAATGATGTCCATGAGGAATTATAATAAATAACTGTAAATGTTACATTCTCTCAGATTAATACAATGATGGTGGAATCATTTCATCACTGCTGCCATATTCTTTTACCATTTATGCACATGTTGCAAGCTTCGAATTGAGTTTTATTGTTTTTTACAGTTAAGAAATTGAAAAAAACTATATTGATTAGCTAAAATAAAAATGTTTTGTAATGTTTTCAATTTTTATGATAATTTGTAAGATTAGAATTAGTTAAACTGAAACTCCTGTAATTAGTCTTTAAGAGTTGTTGTCATGATAAATGATTTATCCTTACTAGTCACCGTTCCTCTTTTTCTCACATTTACAACCGTGGACAAAAGCATTCTCAAAGAGAGAGAAGTGAAAAAAAAGGAGAAAAGAAAATCTAAATGAAAGGACTTTCATCCCAAAAATAGCATTAAACCTGACTTTTATAAAGAAATGAAACAAAATCAAAGCTAAACAACAAACTCCAAAGTCAAAACCAATACAAATACAGGTGAAGAGGTGGACCTCAGCTAAGTGCATCCAGACATCAAAAACAATCTGCACTCAATTAGCTTCTTATATAAATGGGTGTGCTACAGTGGACAGAGATAAGAATGGAGCTTTGGTGCTGACATACAAAGGCTGGATAGACATATTCTTTTGAGTGGAGCATTAATATTTAAGTACTATGGATGGACTCCTCCCCAAATGAAGACAACAGTGATTTACGCATCAGTCGGTCTTGCATTTTTGGTTTTATTCATTCATGTGATGTTTCCAGCAGGTAGGCAACTTTATTACTGTCTTTTCTAGCTTTCACAATGTTAATGAGGAGTAATGTAGAACATGACTTTCATTTAAGAAACAGTCAAGATGACAATTTGTAAATCGGAGCACAGTTATAAAAACTATTGCTTACTGTTGAACATGTTGAATTGAATTAACAAAAGAATCTGAATCTGTTAATGGCATACGATGCACACACATAAAGTGTTTATTTATTATTTAATTTCTATATAAACGTCAAACGGCTGAAATCAAATCATGAGGAAGAGGCACGCAAAAATTAAGAGTGCACTATGACAGATTGTCTTTATGTTTAGAGTACCTCCAGTTTCTTCTGCTGTTTCTCACACTCCAACTGGCACTGGGCCAGGGCCTTAGCTGTCTCTTCCTTGACCATCTGAGCGCGCTCAGCTTCGAAGGAGTGCAGCTTGGCATGGTTGGACAGTTCTGCAACCCGGCTGTCAGTACCTAGCTGGAGCTGACGAAACCTGCACATATGGAGACACACAGGTGGATCATAGACTGTAGACGCACGCCTCACTAAATATGAATGTGAGTAGGTGTGTTAAAAAAGGGAGATTGTGTTTTGGTGCAGACAGATACAGAGGGTAAACTCAGCTCTGGGCCCCTGGTTAAGCTCAGGCATGCCTGGTGGTTATAAACAAAAGTTGCAATGGATTTCTTAAAATAGATACATTCACTTCTGGTGATAATTTTTCATGATAACATGTTTGTTTGGAAACTGGCAAGGAAATGGCTCTTTAGCGTGTCTTGCGTAAGAACCCATTTTTATGTTGACTGGTTGTGTAAAGTGTTCTGTGGTACCTAAAGTATAACTATAAGCCACCAAGCCAGAAATCCGGTCTTAAACCATTTGCAGGCAGGAGAGTATTTCTCAATGACACTCGCAGCAATTTTTGGTTTTGTTTGATCTTTAATAATTCTAGTTGGCAGCTACAGAAACGTGTTTCAACTTAATTTTTTTAGTAATTAGAAAGGAGAGAGGTATTCTAAAGTTTCTGTTTTCAGATGACAAAAGTATTGTTACATAAAAGTGGGTGGATGGGAAAGCTTGCACACAACACAGCGACAGATAAAAGACCTTTTATCTTTTTTATTTAACCTCACCCTATCATTTGCAACAACAACCTGGAACTTTGTGTGTGTGTATATATATATATATATATATATATATATATATATATATATATATATATATATATATACATATATATATACACACACACATATACACACACATATATATATATATATATATATATATATATACATATATATGTACGGCTTGCTTCTATTTGCACAAATCAATAAAACTGCAAACAGCAAATGCTAAAGATAGATCATTTTGATAATAGAGTAATCTTTTAAGTCATTTATCAGGCAGAAAATGTATTCAACCTTCCCCAACATGAGAATGTTCTGCTTTGCTGTTTTATATCATCTTAAATTTAAGTATCATCTGGTTTTTGACTGTTGGTTGGAAAAAAAATCACTCTATGGGAAATTATGTAGGCAGTGTTTCATTATTTATATATAATTATTGTATAGACTAAATAATTAATTAATTAATTGAAAAAATAATCACCAAACAAACAGAAAGAATTACCACTTGTTGCAGCCCTAAAAAAGTAAAACAACGACGTTTTGAGACCAGTGCTCTTCCTCATGCAGCCTTAAAGCACAAACACACGGACTCTACAAAACCTTGGGGGTTGGTTGGATAATATTAATAACTCTTGATTACAGCTGGCCTGATAGGATTTCATCATCCATAGAGCGCAGGCCTGAGCTGTGTGCTCACAGTGACAGACATGTACACATGGTCTACATTTCAAGCCTTCTTTTAATAATGGCGGCTGCTATCTAGATGCAAGAAGGAAAAATGTTTTTAAGAAATTGTACCTTACTTTACCAGAGGAGTGCAGTGAGCCACGGCATTTCTTCGTAGTTTTAAATGTAATTTTTTATGTCAATATTGACAGTTACAGTGGGTAAGAGCATCTGTCTTTGGACAACAACAAGTCTAGGTCTGCTAGAGAGGTGAAAATGGAAAAACAGTACTCAATACTTTGTCTTTGTTTTGGTTTAGTTGATCACCGTAATTAGCTTGTTAGCCAGCATTCTGAAACAGAGCGCTGAGATTCAAGCTGGTCCTGTATGCTACAATCACATGACACCATTTCAAGTTTGTCTGTCTCATTCTTTGCCCCAAAAATAGAGGTATGTGTGGGGTTAGGGGTTAAGGGCTTGTGGCTAGCATCTGTCATTGCTGGCTTGCAATGCGTCGCAGAGAGGGAATGTGATCGCAGCAGAGAGAAAGGACAAGGGGGAGTAAAGTGTTTGTATGGAAAGTCCAACAGCTGGTGGTATGGATCTAGAAAAATGACTGGTATGTAGTAGTAACCCAGGACAGGGACACTACTACTGCTGCTGCTGCTGCTGCATGTGCATCTCCGTCTGTCTGTCTGTTGCAGATGCAATATTGTAAAACAAAGTTTAAAATAAGAAAGTATTGAAACATAAGTGCAAAATAAGATATTTTTCTACTAAATTCCTGTCCCTACCTAAAACATCTCTACAAAATGTGTGTGACTAAAAAATCAGATACATTTGTTCATGGACAGGCATGTATGCATGCAGCAGAAATATAGCAAAAATATGTGTGTGTGTGTGTGTGTGTGTGTGTGTGGGTGTGCGTGTGCGTGTGTACGTGCGTGTGTAGGCATGCAGCAGGGCTCGCAATTTATCTGTTGCAATTTCCATGCAATATTTGAAACCTACAAGGCCATAACCCAGAGGCACCTGTACTGAGATGGGCATTGTTGCCTGAGGGCCGAGATAGTAGGTTTCATCTTGAAAACAAATCACTTAGAGGATGTTTGGAAATGGGAAATGACTAAAAAAGTAGGGGTGGGGGAAAAAAAAAATCAATACAGCATAGTATCGCAATATTACGCCAAGTATCAATTTATTATTATATAAGTGTTGCTCAGTTTGTCTGCTCAACACTCATTTAAAGTTGGAAAAAAGGTAATAAATTGCAATATAATACTTTGCAGTATGTTTAAAAATTGCAATAATATCATATTGTGACATAAGTATTGTAATGATATTGTATTGTGTGGCCTCTGGTGATTCCCACCCCTACTAAAAATAAACATATTATGCTTTTTGGCTTTTTCCCTTTCCTTTTTTTGTGTTATGTATCTTTTTTGTTCACGTTATAGGTTTACAAAGTGAAAAAGACCAAAGTCAAACCCAAATGTTCTTACCATCTCCAACAGAAAACACTGTTCACAAACTGCTCCAAACAGCTTTATCGTAGTCTAGCTTTTAATTCCGTGACGAATATGCGTCACTTTGTAACACTTGTTATAATGCTCGCCTGGCTGCTAGTGTGGCACGCCCTCATACTCTGCTTCTGAATGGCTAGTAGTCATTACCTAGGTATTCTGCATGTGTGACTCCCAACAAAGATGGAATAGAAGTGTGATGCCTTACTCTGTAGCTAAAACAGAGAGCTCAACACACGTGGTGAAAAGAAGAGCTGCAGCAATGTACAGTACAACATAAATATGGTGTTTCTTGAAAATGAAACCATGTTAACCTATTATATAACCTATGATATAACCTCAAAATACAATTATGAACATGAAAATAAACATAATAATATGTTGTTATGCAAAATCAGACAAAACAAAAAGGCTTTAGCAAAGCTGTTCCGGTCAAGGCAACAGTTTTGTCAGCATCAAGGGTCTTGAGTACTACACAATCTCCTGTCTCTCACTATGCGGCAGAGCCAAGCAGCTGGGCCAATGACACCAGTTACTACTAGACTGATCTGCAGTGAACTCTGACTTCCATGTCACCTTCTGACCTCACAGCTACAGCAAAGGTTTCATGTGATCTTTAGTAAGAGACAGTTAACCACAGCCACCACAGTCCTGTCTCTCCCACAACATGTGCTAATGACGGACTGCTGCTGGCTCACACATCAGCATCAGAGCAAAAAGAAAACTCACAGCTTTAATTGAAATCCAGAGGAATTCAAGCTGAATATAACCTTATGGTGTAACAATATTAAATACATTTAGAACTAATAAGCACAGCAATGATGCCTGCTTTAAGTACCCGTTTGGCTCTAGTACAGAGCATAAACTGGTAGCTGATGGTGAGCTGCCAGTTTTCCTCCTCGGCACTGCCAAGGTGCCCTTGAGCAAGGCACCAAATCCCAAACTGCTGGGGGCACAGTCCATTGGCAGCCCCCTCGCTCTGACATCTCTCCACTAATGCATATCAATAGGTCCTGTTTGTGCATGTGTGTGTGATTCGGGGCTGTGTGTGGTTAATGTGTAAAACTAACAACAGAGGGAAAACTAATTTTCCCTTAGGGATAAAAAAAAATATGTCTTCTTTATAAAATAACACTTTTGGGCCTTGGCTACTCCACACACAACAAGCCAACACTATAAAGATGAGGAATGTGGTTAACCATGTCATGTTTCAAATTTATAGATGGTTGACAACAACAAAAACTGCACTAACTTCTCTAGGTTCTGTTCCAGTTTAACAGTTGCCTTCAGGTGAAGTTAATTAACCTTCGCTGATATACAACCTATTTAGAGTGCATCCAGAAAGGGACCTACATTTAAGTGCAGAAGTTGTAGAGTTTAACTTCTAAAAGGCCATGGGAGCTGTCCAACAGGCGTCATCATGTCTTAATTATTTATTCACTAAAGTAAACTTGGTCTCCAGATAGCTGCTGTAGATTTGAAAAATGGTGAAATCTGAGAAATAGAACCGGATAATTTTGTAAATTGAAACAACAACAAAAACATGAACTGTATGTTAGTCAAAATGCAGATTTGACTATCTATTGTTTACAGACTCCCACTTTCAATCATATTAAAGGGTTAGTTCACCAAAACTGCAGAAAAAAACTACTTCCTTCCTTCCTTCCTTCCTTCCTTGTAGTGGTATCTAACTAACTAACTATGATAGGTTTGGTTTTATTTGTCCAAGTTTTCAGATATCAGTTTTTTTTTGTTTTCTGCCTTCGTCCAAAGATGAAGCAGCTGATTAGAATTTGATCCACTCTAATTCATCTGCATGGCTGGATAACACTAGAAGTGAGTGTGCAAGTATGTCACTTTGTTTGTTCTGTTGTTGTAAACCTGTCTGCCAATGTTCAATGTATAGCAACAATGTTTGATATAAACTGTATGGAAATATTTCTGTGTGAGATGGATTGTAATACTCACTGTTCCAACAGTTGGTCATATCTGGACTGGGTCTCTCTCTCAGCAGCCACTGCTCTGTCCTTCTCGAGCACCGCATTGTCTCGGGCCTCACGCAAGTTCCTGGTCAAATACACGCACACAGCAGAAAGGAATCAGATGTCTGATATGTTGTGCATAATGAAAAAGCCTTTATTCTTTTGAAGTTATGTTGACATTTCCTTTAATTTTGATGCTACTGTATCTGTGGTGATAACTCTTCCTCATCTCAAATTGTTTCATACGTATTATACGTACGTACATATTTAATTTGCGGACTTATGTTGTACTGTATACTAGATGAATGGTTGAAAACAGTTTAGACATTGTCTTTACTAATTCTAGTGTGTGCACAATCCCTCACTTCTTAACACATTGCTCCAATTTATAAAAGAGCTACCTGCTATATCGTTACAGGCTATACCTGCACTTGATTATTGAGAAAGAACATTATGAAATGACTTTTGATTTTAGATAGTACATAACACCAGTGTTGTATTATCTGAAAATTGGTCAGCTAAAAATAATTGATATGGCATTTTACTAAAATGTGCAATTTCCTGTGGTTGAATAGCCCAATGTTTGTTCATAGTTTGTACATGCATACATACACCATTTCTTAGGAATTTTATTTTAAAATTAAAAAAAAAATGATACCTGTTCTCCCTCTCATACATCTCCCTGGAGGTTCTCTGTAGATTGTCAATCTCCTGACTGGTTTTCAGCCTAATGTTCTCCAACTCGTCTCTTAACTTGGTCTCATACTCTGACTTATAGCGGTCTCTGTAACGAAAATTGAAAAATAAAAGATAAGAATTAACAGACTGTATCCTAATGTCGCTGGCAGATGAAACCGTCAGTGTTTTGGCACAGCGTAGGTCTCCCACATTAAACACACTAGAATTTTGGCTGCTGGTGATTGATGTAAAACAGCAGCGCCTAACCTGGATGCTACATATTTTTCATAGGCGTCCTCTCTTGCCTTTTTAGTGTCTTCTAATTGTACCTAGACCACACAATCAAAAAGAGAGAGCATGTTAGAAGACCCCTTCCTATTGTTGAATGCCTCTTGTATTAGATGAGCTTCCCAGCTAATCAACTGTATGGACCTGGAGCCTCTCCAGGCGGTCTTCTTCATGTGCACAGCGGACACTCATTTCCATGTTCTGCCGGTGTAGGTACTCCTTGTCCTTCTGCAGGAGAGTCACTGACTGCTGCAATGTCGCCACCTGAAGGGCAAGAAGAGAAAACAAAAAACTATTACAAAATACAGTTCACCCAAAGAGACTTCAATGAGTATTATGAAGACAAAATATAGTGTGTGTGTGTGTGTGTGTGTGTGTGTGTGTGTGTGTGTGTGTGTGTGTGTGTTGGTGTGTGTGTGTGTGTGTGTGTGTGTGTGTGTGTGTGTGTGTGTGTGTGTGTGTGACACCTCTTTGTTGAGTGTGTTCCTTTCTCTGGTCACTGCGGGTGTGAGTCAGGTCGAGTGTCTCAAATCTTCTCTTTAACTCCTTTAGTTCTGCCTCAAAGTTGTCACGCTCACTATAAACCACAGTGTAAAAGGTTAACATACATTTGAACTTACATATCCAGAATTTAAATATGGGGGGAAACTAGAAAAGATTAAAAGTGATCTGGAGTTTTGATGATCAAAAAATTATCAATCCTAACTAAATATTTCCATGTACTGACTTAACCAATATGCAATATGGGGTTAGGTGATGCTCCGTGAAACAGCAAACAATACTAAAGCAACGATACACACAAACTGCAGGAACGTCTGCTGAAACGGACTCCGATTCCCCTTCATAACCCATACGCAAATGCTTTTGGTTGCTGCTTGCCTCGAAAGACACAGCCTTCAAAACTGTACTTGCAGCCTCAAATCGAGTTAAGCCACCCTTTTAATCTGAGACAGACAGACACGACACACCAGACACACAGACCACAGACACACAGACACACACAGACAGACACAGACACAGACACAGACACACACAGAGACACACACACAGACACACAGACAACACACACACACACACACACACACACACACACACACACACACACACACACACACACACACACACACACACACACACACACACACACACACACACACACCCCCCAACACACACACCACACACACACCCACACACACACACACACACACACACACACACACACACACACACACACACACACACCGTTTGATGGCAGGGTAGTTGTCTCGGCGATAGTCTCCTTCTTGGATCTGCTGTTTGGTATCGGCCAGTTCTAGGGTCAATCTCTGGCTCCTAAACTCCAGCTCAGTACGAAGCCGCCGCTCCTCCTCGTAGCTCTGTGGAGACACAGGACGAACAACATTTTTATTAAATGTAGTATTCATATTTTTAGATACACAATGCAATAGGCAGGATTGTACCTCCTAAACACAAGTATTCATTTTTTTCATTCATTTTTTTTCCGACAGGAATTTTAGCAAGAACCCTTGCCGTCTTGACATTGTCATACAGTTCATGCCAATTCTCTAATAGCAAATTCATGCAGTGAACATCACATCCTTTTACTGGGACCATGTAGAGTTGATAAGTAATTTACCTGCTGGGCGTATCTAAGTGGAAAAAAAGACACAGTGACAATAAAGGCAAGCACCTGTTCAGTAACAATGTCTAGATACTCTGGCATTCAAAAAATGCTTACTCAGTCTCAAAAGGTCTCGTGATTGCCATTGTCATGTTATTTTCTTTTGCCAAATTCTTAACCCTGTCTTCAGCATGCTGTATCATTATCTCGTCAACGTGTCATTTATGCCTACAGGGCGACGCTGACTAGATTAACTGGATGGCTTTTTCCTATGATTTCTGTCATATTTCATTCTAAGCACTGCAGGCTGTGAAAATTACCATTTCGGGGACGCTGTAACTGACATGTCTAGCGTTAAAGAGCGCATTTTACAGGCGACTGGTTAGCACACCTGGTGGAGCAGGCACCCATATATAGAGGTTTATTCTTCAACGCAGCGGCCACAGGTTAGACTCCAACCTGTAGCTCTTTGCTGCATGTCATTCCCCTTCTCTCGTCCATTTTGAGTCTAAGCTGTCCTATCCAAATAAAGGCTTAAAATGACCAAACCATAATCTTTAAAAAAAGAATTCTGCATTCCTCATATCTATGTTTTCCAAATAGGTGCCTCAAAGCCTGGGGGAGTGAATTGTTTAAAGTGGGTTTTTCTGGAGCGTTTAAAGAAAGCAAATGAAAAGCAAAAATCCAGCTGGTTCCTATTCTACTTAAATCTATTTATTGGAATTTTACACGGTGCAAAGTATATGATCTAAACAGAAATGAAAGAGAAATCAACAAAAAATGGTGATAACATGAAGATACAATAATGCCCAAGTGGGATAAAATGTGCGCAACTTCAAAACATGTGAACTCATAAAGAAAGATGAGAGAATGCAACATAGAGGTGTAGTGCAAGCTTGTGTATGTGTGCTGTACCTCCATCAAAGCCTTCATTTGGGTTCTGTGTGTGTCCAGGTCTTCAGTCAAACTGCCTCTCTTCACACTGAGCTCAGCCAGCTGAGCCCGCAGAGGAGTCACCACCTCGTAGAAACGCATCTAAACATACAGCAAAGAAAAAAGATCACCCTGTTACCTTCATCATGGACCAGTGATAGACCGATTATCGGCCACTTTTGGCAGTTTGTAGATTATCTGTAATGGCGTTTTATTTGCATGATAACCGATAAAGTTATCACTTAAAAAGTGTGCTACTTTGGCTGCGCAGCAGCACTGCATCTGTCCCTATTGTCTCTGCGGTTTAATGTCCCGCTCACAACACTATCTGACTATCTTTTACTGTGTATTATGTTGAAAGTTTCTTATTTATGAAATAATTGCTTCAAGAATTTAAACATAGTTCTGTGTTGGAGTTTGTAACATTCCAAAATCTTTAATCTTGGTTATTGGTTTTCATTAACTACTAATAATCAGCATCGGCCTTGAAAAAACAGTATTGATCAATCCCCATAGTGTACTGTATGATATCTTGTCTTTCTGGTTCAATAAGGTAGTGTGGCGATTAGGAAGAGCCCCCCCCCCCCC
>NC_045749.1:8919864-8921427 GCF_008692095.1 Etheostoma spectabile | reverse complement strand
CCCCATACTTACAGCAACATATTCCTGTATGGAGATTTTGTCTTCAGGGAGGTCGCGGAGCTCCTGGTACCTGTCCTGGGAGATGTCCAGATCCCGGAGCGACCTCCGCAGCTCTCCAGCCTTCTCACACAGCTGCCGGTTGGTCTCCTCTAGCTGCTGCTGCCTGAGCAGGATGGCCTCCATCTCTTGCTTACGCAGAGCTTGCTGCTTCCTGGTGATGACAGTCTTTGTTAGCGCAGTTTGCATTTGTGCTTACCAGCTAAATAATGGGATTGATAACACAGTTAGAGTTATCCTGGTTAAACCCTTTTCATGCTTTTTTTATAACTTCTAGATTGTCCCAAGTGGCATAAAAGCAGAGCAACCACTCACACATTTCCTTCATACATTGCTCTTTTAGGAGGATCATTAGTAACAGTTCGCATTCACACAGATATTTCAGGCTCTGCCTTCCTTAGCGCGTGCGAGCGTGTGTGTGTTCTCTGTGTGTGTTAAATGTGGCTAGATAAGATGACAATCTAAATACCACTGTACGGCTGTAGAAAATTCTTGAAAACAGAAAATATGTTAAATGACAAACAGCCAGCAGGTATAAATTGTCCAAACTGTACACACATTTGTCAATGTGTCTGCCCTATCATCCTCCAAGAGTTCGATGAAAAAAAAAAAAAAAAGTCATTATGACTTTTCTTTTTCTTTTTTTAAACCTTCATACATATATTCAAATAATACAAAAAAAACTATTATATCTTTATGGGTATACCAACTTTCAAAAAAAAAAAAAAACACCACATACATCAACAATTACATTCCTCCACATTTCACTGTCCATCCCCACCTCTACTTTTCCTCACCTATTCTCCTCTTGGGTGAGTTTCAGGTGGCTATCCAGTCTCAGGGCCAAAACCTGTTTCTGATGTAGAGCGTCGTTCAGCCTCTCCTCCAGCTCCTCAGTCTGGCACATGAGACACATGCATGGAAACATTCACGGGACTATAGCTAATTGCAACAAAGATAATTCTGTAAAATGGTAGTTGCTGCATCCCTCCGTCTTTGTCAGGTAGGCATAATGTAGTTTTAACCCTCCTGTTGTCTTCCCGTAGATCAACGTTTAGTTTTTCTAGGTCAACATTTTAAGTTAAAACCTTTTCAACCCTTGTGTTTTCTTCCCGTCATAAAAATCAACACTTTTGTTGATGCTTTTATCAATGTTTTTAACTTTTTTCTTGCATTTGCCCCTTTTTTCAACACCTTTGATGCTTTTTTCAATGTTCAACACTACGTAACACTAACTTATCAACTTGAGTTTTACAGTTATTTTTGGAATTTATGGTCAATAAACCTCATTTATAGGAAATTATACGTAATGTTTGAGTTAGAAAAGCAGAAATTAGGAATTATTTAAACTAAAATTAAAGGAATGTATGTTGATGGATAATCACAGACTGGAATATGTCAACTTTTACTCAATACTATTTCAAAACCACTTCAATTTTTTTCTTTAAATTCTATAATATTGAATAAGACACTCCAAAATTAATGAAAGTAGAGATCTGTACTTGG
>NC_045749.1:8912241-8919854 GCF_008692095.1 Etheostoma spectabile | reverse complement strand
GCGTTGTGTGGAATCAATCATGTTATTTTGGGTATTTACAATTGGATAGTTAAAAAGAACATTGTTATAGGAAAACGGGTCAATTTGACCCGAGGACAACATGGGGGTTAACTTGTGCCTCTATCTAATCATTTGAGAATAATGAGAGACACAAACTGGGGATAAGTTGCACCAACATATTCATACAACCAAAGAGCATCTTTCCTCCCTTCTACCTTGGACATATGGTCGGCCTTCATGTTGTCTATGATTAGGTTTTTCTGAGACAGCTCGATTTTCAGCAGCTGGACATTGTGCAGTAGCTCCTTCCTCTCGATCAGCTGGCGGGTCACCTTCTGGGAGCCGTCCCGCTGCTCGTCGGACGAGGAGATGTCCTCGGTGGTAGGCACGGTTGTCTCCAGGCTGATGTCCTCCGATTCCAGGTCCAGGGAGCTTGAGACGTTGGCTGCTGTCGGCCTCAGCTGTTGCTTCTTGTGAGGCATACTGTAGTGTTTTGATCCTCTTGTTTTATGCTCGTAAACGTTAACTAACAATGCGAGTGAGCCAGTAACTGTAGCTATCTTAGTGAGATTAGAGAAATGTGTTAATCGAGTTAAGGGACATCGCGATATGTGATACTTTAACGTTAGTTTGCAGCAATGACAACCACAACCATATCCCGACCGAGCACCAGTCTAGTACATCGTTTTAAACAGACTAACGTTACCAATGTAACGTTACTCCCAATCAAGGAAATAAGATATAGGCTACAGCCCAATATAGCGTTAAAGTGTCACCCCGGAGCTGACCAGAGAACTCGATGTGGTGTTTTTAAGGGTCCCGCTCCGAGTCGCCTTCTAACCGCCAACGGACCGCTTGACTACGAGGGTTTTGTTGTGTCGAGTGGCGTTGAATACAGCGCCCTCTGCGGTAATGCACAGCAGTATGAGCAACGTCCACTCCTCTGTGATTGGTTACAAGGCACAGAGCATGCAGTATCCACCACTAACCGTAAGGGTCGCTATACAATTAGCCAACTACTTGTTTAACAGTCTTCTGCCTTCCTCTGCTTTGTTTTCATTGTATAACTATTAGATGGACAACCAAAACTAAACACAGACTTTAAAATTGTTTTACATAAAAATCGTGAAATGTCGTGATGACTTTATGCACAACTTGTATTATTTTCCGACAAATTTTCTAAATAAAGATTAACATACACGACTGAAAACGTAAACCTGCTATCCCACTTCGTGTTCGTCAAACCTCTGGGAAGGTTTTTTCGGCCCACTAAATTAGTTTACACATGGGCAGCTAACTCATGAGCGAACTCGTATGTTTGTCATCATATGGTAGAATAAAAACGTCGGGATTTGATCTTTTGAGGCGTTCAACTTCATCATGTTGAAATCTAAAACCTTTGTGAAGAAGACCCGGTCGGGTGGGGTGATGAAGATAGTGCGCGAGCATTATCTGAGAGATGATATTTGGTGCGGAAGCGAAGTTTGCGCCGAATGCAAACAGGAGTCCACGGTGTTGCAGAGGGACGCGCGTATTGAGAGCAACTTGTGCTCTTATCCACATTATGTGATCCCTGACACTAATGTGGTGCTGCATCAGGTAAAAAGCGTCTCCCCCATCACCTGGATATCTCATTTTATGTGTGTGCTTGAACAAAAAGGGCCTTGTGACATGCCATCATCCATAGATTTGTAGCCCCAGATTTTGCTTCATGTGTTGTGATAATAATACAGCATATTACATCATGTACTATCTCATGCATTATAAGATACTGCAAAACGGGTGCTGACTTGATTTATTTATGAATGAATAACATATCTTCAGGTTATTGTAAGGGTAATATTTTCCTTCTCACGCTCTGTATAATCTTTGTTGTGTCTTTACATGCCTGTAATAGTATGTTTACCAATTGAAGTGCAGGCCATACATATATGATGGTGATGGTGATTCCTTGATTCACGTCCATTATAACTTACCTGTTTAAATTCACATAAACATACAACCTTTGCACCAGATTCTGAACAGCTCTGATTTAACCTTATGTTTATATTTTCTGGGTCCTGCAGATTGACGTGTTGGAAGACCCTGTGATTCGTAATGTGATAATCCTTCAGACAGTGCTGCAGGAGGTTCGCCACCGCAGTGCACCAGTCTATAAACGCCTGAAGGACATCATACATGAGAAAGAGAAACACTTCTATGCTTTTACCAACGAACACCATAGGTACAAAGACACCACTGACCTTTATACTGCATCACAACATCTTAATTACACTCCCTACCCTCTTTCAAAACCGCACTCAAAGCTACTATTTATCTACCATTGATTTTTATTTTATTTTTATAGTTGCAGCTGTTTTTTTATACTGTTATTGCTTTTTTGTGCTTCTGTCATTGTTATTTATGGTTTTTTTTAAATGTAAAGTGCCTTTAAGTAAAAAAATTTAAAGCGCTGTACAAATAACATATATTATTAGTAGTAGTAAAATGTAAAAAGTAAAAGTAATCAATGATACAATAGCAATGTACATTGGGAAGTTTCTCATGAAGTTTCTACTCATATTCATATACAAGACATTTCCCATGATATAATTTGCTTGTGAAAAGCATGGCAGAAGATTTTTGGTTTTGTCACCCTTACATTTGTCCTCCTAATCATTTTTTTTATATTTCCAGAGAGACATTTATTGAACGTGAACCGGGGGAAAGCGCCAATGACCGTAACGACCGTGCAATCCGTGTGGCGGCAGCATGGTACACCCAGCACCTGAAGACATCTGAGTCCAACGCGGACGGACTCAAGGTGGTCCTCCTTACCAATGATCAAGGGAACAAGCAAAAGGCAGAGGAGAGCGGCCTGCTGGTGTACAAATGTAGGCGGTATTTCTTCAGAGAAAGAATATATTAAGGGGCACAGTAGCAATTTGAGTTTGAAATGCTCTGCATGGCAAAAATACAGCTCCCAAAAGACTGTTGTAAACTTCTACCACAACGTGCAGACAGGATTATCTGTAATTCTGATTGAAACACCATCCATGTTTTAGCAAGTCTAAGTCACCTAAAGCCTCCTCACTTTTTCTGTTGGATACTACCATGCTTTCAAACAGCATCAACTGTATTTATCACAAGCATTTTTTCATAAACATTCTAGGTGAGGAGTATATCAAGAGTCTCATAGGGAACCCTGAGCTTGTGGATCGTCTGGCTTTGTCCAATGATGACAAGGTAAAAAAATTGTACTATTTAAATATAGAAATTAAAGCTGTTTCCGTATGTAAAATTTGTACATGTATCTCCTGTTTATGCCACTGCCTTTTCTTAGTGTTTTTTACATCCATTGATCCCTTTTTCTTTCTGGTCTCAGCATGACATCACCAGCAGTAAGGTGTTATTCCCAGAGCACCTCCCTCTGTCCAAGATCCAAGCAGGAATCAAGAGTGGCGCTTTCGTCCAGGGCACCTTTAGGGCCAGCAGGGACAACTATCTGGAGGCCACAGTCTTTGTCCAGGGAGATGGGGAAGAAAGCACAGAGGTGTGTGTGTGTGTACGTGTGTGTATGTGTATAAAGTTTGTCTGAACGATTATCCAGAATCTAGAAATGTAAGGCTCTCTTAGTAGACCATCTGGATGTTGACTTTCCAGTTAAAGGAATTACTACAAGGTTAATTGACTGTCAAATATAGCAAAGTGCATGCAAATGTTAAAAGCTCTGTACTGTCCCTTCGGCTTGCTTTCAGATTCTCATCCAGGGTCTTCAGAATCTCAACAGAGCCGTGTACCAGGATGTGGTTGCCGTGCAACTGTTGCCGCAGAATCAGTGGGTGGCGCCCTCGTCAGTCGTGTTGCAGGATGAAGGAGCAGCAAAGGACGATAATAATGAGGACGAGGATGACGAGGACGAGGAGAAAGCGGTGAATTTGTGTTTAACTGAAAGAAAGAGTTGTTAAGGCCGTTTTATGGTTGTGCGTAGAATAAGTGGCGTACCCCTGCAGACCCCTCTGCGTCTACGCCGGACCCTACGCAACTACACGTTGCAGCGACGCACGTGGCTGCGCTGTGGCTTGGTTGCCCCACTCCCCCACTCATTTCCTGGTTCTCCTTCTCCATAAACAACATAAAATCAAGGAGAGAATTGACTTTTCCTGCTACATATTCCCCACTGTGGTCAGAAAACACAGGGCACTCTCTCACTTCTCTTCCCCCCCCCCCGTGCAGGCTCGACGCACACATCAGCGCACAAGTATATACATGAGGCAACTTACGTAGGCTACGGCAAAAGCTCTGCATGGAGCCTCCGCAGAACCAAAAAAAGGCCTTAAGTCTGGCTGAGGAGATGTATGCTGTTTCTCATAGTCCTAGTCAGAATGACATTTATTTAGGTTTTTACTTGTGTGTATGTGTGTGGGCGGGCAGTATCTGGGAGCTGTGCTACACAAAAAGAGTCTTGCAATTGATATCAACCCCAATTTGGCCTTTGTAGCTTCAGTATCTTAATGACCTCTGTGTTCCTGTGTGTCTGAGCAGCTGAAGATATCAGCAGCTGAAGCAGCCAGGAAGCCCACAGGAAAAGTAGTGGGAATCATCAAAAGGAACTGGAGGCCATTTTGTGGCATGCTCAATATCTCCCAAATTAAAGAGGTAAGTCTAGACTGTTCTATAATATTACATGTTATACACAGTTATCTTTGCTTGGCTTAAAAAATTGAAGCTGTCCTCAAAATTGGTATGCATGCTTTATTTAAATGAATACATCTCTGTATACTTCACAAACTTCTTTGTCTTCAGCATTGACCATCTCTTTTCTTTTCTTTTTTGTACAGTCAACCCGCCATCTTTTCACCCCGGCAGATCGCCGTATCCCACGCATTCGCATTGAAACGCGTCAGGCATCCACTCTGGCAGGCCAGAGGATCATGGTGGCCATCGATGGCTGGCCCAGACACTCCAGATATCCGAATGTGAGTTGGAACCTCGTCAGACTGTCAAATCTTTGGAACTTAGATCTCCTACATCTCCACTCACTCCATGCGCAAAACCCCCAAATCTGTTCATGGAGATACATCTTGTCTTCCTTTTTAGGGTCACTTTGTGCGCAGTCTGGGAAAAGCAGGGGAGAAGGACACGGAGCAGGAGGTGCTGCTGCTGGAGCATGACGTCCCCCACCAGGACTTTTCTCAGGCTGTGCTCAGTTTCCTTCCCAAGATGCCGTGGACCATCACACCAGAGGTAATGACCACTTTTTCTTGAGCTACACTGAGCAATATTCTAGTGCGTGCGTATCAGCAGTACGCAGTATTCTAGTGCGTGCGTACGTGTACTGATGTGGATGTTTGTGGACCAGGACATGGCGAGGAGAGAGGACCTGAGGAACCTGACAGTGTGCAGCGTGGATCCTCCGGGATGTACAGACATTGATGATGCCCTACACTGTAGAGAGCTGGACAATGGAAACCTTGAGGTACACATGTTGGACACATACATAATAAAGTACAGAAATATTTGCGTTTATATTTTATATGAGCCCACAGTAATTCATTTGTTTTCTGTAGGTGGGCGTCCACATTGCTGATGTCAGTCACTTCATCAGACCTGGCAACGCTATGGACAGAGAGGCTGCGAACCGTGGCACCACTGTCTACTTGTGTGGCAAAGTAAGGAAAAACGCACACACACTCACACTTGCATCAAAGTCTTTTCACATCAGAATTTGAAAATCCCTATCAACATTAAATTTCACAAGACATTTTATATTTGGAAGATGGTATTTACAGTTTGTGTTTACAATGTGGTAGACGATTTGACACCTTTACCATGTGTTTACCTATTTGACTCAGATTTTTTGCATGCTGGCACAGTCCACCATTATGGGCCAGATTGCAGCTTAATTACACCGACGTCTCTATTAACAATTCCATTCATCTTTTTAGCTGTAAATATACAATTTGAAATGTATTGTTACGAGGATAACCCCTTGAGATGAAGCATCTTGTTTTCGAGAGGGTCCTCTGGAGGAGCCAAACACACTTGATAACAGCATTACATAAAAAAAAAATCTATTTATAAATCCAGTCCAGGTTTTTGTGAAGGAATATTTGGGTTAAATGGAAATCTTGGTTATTGCGACTAACTAATATGCTTTCCTTCGCCACTGTAGTGGATTTTAGAATTTATCATTTTACAGAGCTTAACTTAAAAAAACTAACATTATTTTAATGATGTGTCCATCAGAGGATAGATATGGTTCCTGAGCTGCTCAGCTCCAATCTCTGTTCTCTACGCTCCAATGTAGAAAGGTGAGGACAAAAGATACATACACACACTTACATAATAATCAATGACATCAATGCTCCTTCTTTTAAAAAAATATTTCTGTAAATAAATAGATCATAGTTTGGTTTTTGCTATTGCAACCAATTGATTTTAACTGAATGCAGCTGAAATGTTTGTCTGTGATTCTATTTAAATTTTTTTTACTAGGCTGGCCTTCTCATGTATCTGGGAGATGAACCACAAGGCTGAAATTCTTAAGACCCGATTCACAAAAAGTGTCATTAACTCCAAGGTATGGTACCAATACACAATGTATACAAATATGAAAATATACTCAATGTTTTTGAAGTGATGTGTGAATCAAATGCATTGCAAGTGATTCTGCTACCATCTGCTTTCATAAACTATTTGTAAGACACAAAATTACCAGGTCAAGATATTTTCAAGCATGTTTTTTTAATGTTTTCTTGTTTTACAGGCATCTTTGACCTACGCTGAGGCCCAAATGAGGATTGATGACACCACCAAGAATGATGATATCACCAAGAGCCTGCGAGGTCTCAACAAACTCGCCAAAATCCTCAAGAGGCAGAGGATAGAGAAAGGGTAAACACTTGGAGATAGATATAGTAGAGGCAGAAGAATATATTTAAAAAATGTAGACTGCTACATTCTAATGGTGTGTGCAGAAAATGCTATTGTTTGATTTTTATTTTGGTCTATACATGGCTCATTTGCTTCAAAAATCAGGAACTCATGAATACCGCTGTATATTGAAGCTGGCTGTATTGAACATGAATTGTGTTTTATGTTGCATGTGATATCCTTTAGGGCGCTGACGCTGTCATCCTTAGAGGTCCGTTTCCACATAGACAGTGAGACCCACGACCCCATTGATCTCCAGGCAAAAGAACTCATGTAGGTAACTTTAAAAAAGAAAAAAGAAGCATTCTGCAGAATCCTTTTTAAAACCCCTTTCTCCACAAAGGTCTGCTTTTTGTTTTGTTTTTAAATGCTTTACCCAGCATGTAAGGCATTGTGTTTTGGACAGATGTAAATAAATGTATCTCTTGGTGTTTAGGGAGACAAACTCCATGGTAGAGGAGTTCATGTTGCTGGCCAACATTTCAGTTGCCCAGAAGATTTACGACGAATTTCCAGACTGTGCAATGCTAAGGAAACATCCGGCACCACCTCCATCGAACTACGACATCCTGCTCAAGGCTGCAAAGTCCAAGGTGAGCGGAGATGGTCATGCAGAAAATGTGCTCTGGTTTCCAAGTTGTATGTTTCCTTCTTTTTTTTTTTATGTTTATTGATCCCCAATGGGGAAATTACAATTT
>NC_045749.1:8904748-8912231 GCF_008692095.1 Etheostoma spectabile | reverse complement strand
TCCACACTTTGTTAGTAATCACACACAGTCCTGAATTACACACACACACACACGCTCAGGATCTATACATGCACTAATGGAGAGATGTGTGAGTGAGAGGAGTAGAGTGAGTGGGCTGCCAGCTGAACCAGCGCCCTGAGTTGGGGGGGGGGCTACAGTGCCTTGCTCAACAGCACCTGGCAGTGCCCAAGAGGTGAAGTGGCATCTCTCCAGCCACTAATCCACACTCCCTACTTTTTGGTCCACACGGGGACTTGAACCATTGACCCTCCGGTTCCCAACCCAACTCCCTATGGACTGAGCTACTTTTATCAATTTACCTTGTTATGAATTGAGGATGTCCATTAATCGGCAATAGCTTTAAATAGCCAAAATGTGGTGGGCTTGTGAGATGGCTAGTGTGGCGGCGTATGAAAATATGTTGCCAAAACGTTTTGCCACATGGGATGTCTACGCTGGAAAATGGGGAAGATACTTGAGCTTTCTGGAGGGCGCCTAAGACGCTTTGATTTATGGTGTTGTCATTTATACATGTTTATTTAGTTTATAGTGTGTCCATTGTTTATAATTTGGCTGTATGGTCTTAAATATTGTAGTTGACTGTTTCATCTTTTCTTGTTGTCTGGGTGGTGATGACAAGGGGGAGGGGGGAATTGTTGCAAATTGTATGATTTGTGTGTTGTTAAAAACAAATGAAAAATTGTTGATCACTAAAAAATGTGAGCTTAATCCCATTTAAACATGTTTCTAAACCCTTGAATTGCTGCCCACATCTCTGTTCAATGACTTAAAACAGAAATGAATGAATATCGCAATATGGTCTGCTTATCATGCTACAGTTAAGGGAGAACAATTTATGATTTTTAACAATATGTTGTGGGGAATGTCAGAAGTCAAGGTTGCTGCAAACAGACCAGTTGCTTTAACCCTTGTGTTGTCTTCCATTGACCTGCAACTTTATGTATTTCTGGGTTGAACATTGTGTTCTTTTTCTAAACTTCTCAATATTTGTCAATTTTATTCCTATTTTTGTTCCACTTTGACTTTTTTTAAATTATGTTTTAGTCAATTTTTTTAACAATTTCTTTGCCCCTTTTTCCGTTGTTTTTGAAGTTTTTTTTTTTTTTTTTGTCTTCTGATTTTCTTTGGTCACTTCTTTAGTTTTTGTTACTTTTTTTCCAGCTTTTTTTGTAGTTTTTTTTTCCAACATTTGTCACTTTTTGACATTCTTTCTGACATAAAACGTTTTTGTAAACTGGTCAAATTTGACCAGAGGACAACATAAGGGTTAAAGCTGGGCAGACAGTTTTTTTTCGTGGCCTCCATAAATAAAAAAACAACCATGCTCATGAGTTCTACCATGAATACATTTGAAGGTACACATTGTTTCCCTTTCTCTCCAGGATGTAGAGATCCACACAGATTCGGCCAAGGCACTGGCTGACTCTCTTGACGGGGCCAGAGTGGATGGCTTCCCGTACTTTAACACGCTCCTGCGCATCTTGGCCACTCGCTGCATGATGCAGGCTGTCTATTTTTGTTCTGGCATGGACAGCGATTTTCACCACTATGGCCTTGCTTCACCCATTTATACACACTTCACGTCACCTATTAGGAGGTATGAAAACCGATATTCTGCATAGCTTGACTAAATATGTTGGTTTGGGCCTTTTTATAATGTGCACAATTGAGAAAATACATCAGTTCTTTGTAACCTCCTCATGTCATCCATTTTCTTCCCTTTTTTCTCTCCATCTAAACCTTTACCTACTCCCCCTCCACCCTGTTCATCTGCGCTTCTGCACAGATACGCAGATATCATAGTACACCGCCTGCTGGCAGTGGCCATAGCAGCAGACACCTCCTACTCCGATTTGATGGACAAACAAAAGCAGTCAGCTCTCGCCAACAACCTCAACTATAGACATAAAATGTCTCAGTATGCACAGAGAGCATCGGTGGCCTTCCACACACAGGTAAACACACTAAGTTCATTTCACATTAAAAAAATAAAAAACATTTCCAGAACCATCATGATAAAGAATCAGCATAATGTCCTTTTTAACCCCAAGAACACTTGGTTTGAGTAAAAGAGAATCTAACCCCACGCTATACGACTTAATTCACTGCACAATCATTCTTTTAATGCAAAATATCTCTTTGCAGTTGTTCTTCAAGAACCGAGGCATTCTGAACGAAGAGGGATTTGTTCTGTTTGTGAGGAAGAATGCAATCATCGTACTCATCCCAAAGTTTGGCCTGGAGGGAACGGTGTTCTTTGATGCCAAAGACAAGGCGGGCCCAAAACTCGTTTTTGATGAAGAGGTATAAATAAGTTTTTTTGTTTGTTTTTTTAATAACCGGTTTGATCAACACTGATCTAACACCTAAAATCATCAGAGAATGCAGTGCTTAAAAGATCTCTTCTCTGTTTAGGGTCCCACTCTGAACGTAGAGCAGCACACCTTCCGCATATTTGACAAGGTGAAGGTCACCATCAGCCTGGACGCCTCCAATATTCAGCACCAGAAGATCCGCATGTCTCTCATTGACCCTGTGGTAAGGGCTGACTAAACTGGACATGAGTTTCATTATCAAACGACCAGTGGTACACAATAATGGCTACCTACATGAGGTTTCCTCTCAACCAGCAGTATTTAGTAGAGTAGTTATAGCTAGTTTGATTAAGAAAGTCCTAATAGAAGAATTTGTTCAATTGACTCAAAACTACCAGTTTTACTTGTCTTTATTCTAGATCCCTGGTGTTAGTGTTCCAGCCCCAGATGTTGAACCACAGGCCAAGAAACCGAAACTGGACCGCTGACTCAGGAAGTAGCCCAGCAATTCAACTGAACCACCAGCTGATTCTTCAAGAAGTCGTAAAAGTGTATGAAAGAACCAGTTTGGACACAACTACCCGTTTTATTTTGAGCAAGTGTGCCCATTTTAGTAAATCTGGCACTGTGTAGCAACACCGCACCAACACCACTCTGCTCTTTTTATATATGAAACACTTGTTGGTACATCAACAAGGACAGCGATCATAAATGCAGTCAAACTTGTCAATGTATTAGGTAATTCAATTATTAAAGTGCTTCCTTTTTATTTTTGTGTCTGTTTTGTGAGCCCAGCGTAAATCTTGATATGTAAAAGTACTTTTGCAAAACATTAAGTATTCCACAATGAATTTAGTAATACACACACACACACACAATCCCAGTCTTAAGAATTGTCACAATGCAATTACATTGAGCGATAATAAATGAGTATTGGGAGCTCAAACCCAAATGTCTTATTTCTCAACCATTAAGTCAAAATACATAGAATACATTGTAGAAACACCCAACTCATAAAGAAATGTCTTCACAAGTCAGGCAGAATTCAAGTTAATTTAATGTGACAGCGATCCAGCCTATGCTCTTAAGTACAGCAAATAAAATAAAAATGGCTCAATCTGCAAGTAGCATCATTGATTATGTCCTATTAAGAATATATATTAATATTCAATAAAACAACCACAAGTAACCTGAATTTTAACAATTCTTATTCATTCATCAAAAAGCTATTAAAAAAACATGATACATTGTTCTCTTAAAAAAAAAAGAAATACAGTACAAATGGGATGTCATCTGAAAGTCAGGATCTATCAGGTCGTTCATGTCAGCACCAAATAAAATTGAAAAGCATCAAAGGAGGTTACTGTTGTGCAAGTTTGATACAGAATTGACTTCTCTCCCCCCTCCTAACACCAGTATAGAATGCTGGGTCCAAAAGAACTGGTGAATTATAATTATAGATTTTGAGTGTCTTACATTGGGAATAAGTATTTCTCCCTTCTAACTTGTGATAAAAAGAAATACATACTATGGTAAAGAATTTACTTTCAGTCTGACAATTTGAACTTCAAATCTTAAAAAGAACTAATAACCACTTGTGAAACACCTCAGCTCATACAGCATTAAACAGTTAAACCAATTCACCCTAACCAAATTAATGCAACATAAATGCTTCAAAACAGTGTAAATGTTGTATTTGATTGCAAAATAATCATCTTTAAGCTTCCACTGGAAGAGGCGTCCCTTTAAATGCATCCAACAGATGGCTCAGTGGTTAGGATAAAATGCCTGGAAAACAATAAACTTCATTTTAGTCAAATTAAAAAGTCACTAAAAGACAACTCCTTGCAGCTTGCCCACATTATTAGTGAAGTATGTAAGGTGATTTTAGTAATGTGTTTTAAACAAGTGCTGATACTGCTTAAGATCTAAACGCGCCAACTCACATATCCACAAACCTGTGTTTGTGTGTAAAGGGTTAACTTACCTTTACTTTAATGTGCCGAGTGAGTTGGAAAGCTTCTTCTGCGAAGTTTGAACTTAAGGACTCTTTGCTGTGACAGTCTGAGCTGAGGCCATCTATAAGACTGGCGGTGCCAGCTGAGGTAGTGTTGTACCCACTGTCCACCTGAACATAAACAAAAAGCAATTACAACATTTGTATTAAGACAAACAAGAAATGATTCATACTTGAGTAAGTTAAACATACAGTGAAAAAAAGAAAAGAACAAAGCAGCTCTTAGTCTGAATGAAATGAATCACACAAACCTGCATGCTGGAATCACAGCGTATGCTGCTTCCCTCTGCCAGGAGAGATAAAAACATACGAGAGCTTTCTGTTGCTGACACATTGCCCATACGAGAGCTGGTGAGCTGTCCCGAAAGCCCTTCACCTTCCTCCTCTTCATCCTCCAACCTTCCTTCGATCTCGGTCTCCTTGCCTTCCTCCATTTTCACAGGTTCCATAGGATCCAGGGTAACTCTCTCAGTGTCAGGGAGGTGAGCGCCGCAGGCCAGGGGTGAAGATGGCTCTAGCTCCATAGGGGGGAGAGAAGAGGAGGACGAAGGGGGGGACGAGGAGGAGGTTTTGTCCTCCGCCTCCAGATTGTCTTGGAACTTAGGGTTGAGAATTGGTGAGATGAGGGGAGGGGAGGCCCAGCAGCGGACTCTGGGCCGGGGCTTGGGTCTAGCATTGTGATGGGGCTTATTGTGGCAATGGAGATGGTGTGGGGAGCAGCTACGAATGGGAGAGCAACCCTCGACAAATGGACTCTCATTGCAGGGACTGACGTTCATGTCCAGGGGAACACCATGTGGAGTCAAATTGATCAGCTGCTTTCTCTCAGCTAAAGAAAGAACAGATTCAATTTCAGTTAGAGAAACTTTGTTGACATCACCCCACTGTTTTTTTTTTAAATATATCTTTATGTAATAAAACCTTTTTTTTTTTTTTTAAATATGTGAATATCATAAAATAAAAATATTTTTTTCATTGTGGATATTACACATTTTGCTAATAAGTTACAAAAGAAATACCTACCTGAGCATATGGGTGTGCATGTCGCATCAAATATAGGAGAAATTGTGGGGGAGGCCAGGCCAGCAGGAGACGACCGACCAGGAACCGGAGGACTGGTGATGCTGCCGAGGCTGCAGTCCCGGAAGCAGCCATGTTGGATGGGACTGGACGAGAACTGACCCTATAGTTAAAACAATACAAATACATTTTTGTTGTGTTAATTCAAATCAAATAAACAGTTTGGGCTAGGAAATTGACATACCAAGAGTATGTCGAAATAGTCAACCCGTACACGTCTCCACTCACCGTGGAGGGAGTTGCAGCCAGCTCGCCACAGGACAAAGGGGAGGAAAAGATAGACAATATAGTCTCTCCCTCGGCAACTTCTCCTAAAGCTCCCTCTCCTCGGTTTAGAGAAAGCCTCTCGTTCCTGGCATGGCTTCTCTCTGGGCTTGGTGGGCTAGAGCTGTCAGAGCTGCTGTAAGTGCCCTGGCCATCAAGGAAGAGTTTCCGTCTTAAGGAGGAGGAACTGAGACTCTCCTGGACAGCATCACATGCTTCCTGGTAGTGGTAATAATCCCCTGAGGATAGGGAAGAAACAATGATGATGACTTGATGGTAAAATACTTACTTGATTGTGCAGGCATTTATTAGAGGCTTACCTAGTACTTTCTCCAAATCATAAGCCAAAGGTAACGAAAGAGTTGTCTGACAAGCAACTGTAAAAGAAACATTAGACAGATACAAGTTAGTAGACAGAGCAGGAAAGGAGAAGAGATGGGGCACCGTTAAGTTAAGTCGAACAATGTCAAAGAAGACACCAACCTGAGATTTTTTCTGGCTCCTCTACAATCATAGCAGACTTAGAACCTACAAGTGCAAAGACACAATACAGTAACATGAACATGAAATGCTTATATAATGTAGAAAACCAAAATAATACACAAAATACAAGGCAGAACATTACAAAGATGAACTTACTTTTCATATAAATCTGAACGCCTTTACGGGTGTCTGGTGCTGCCCAGGGCGAGGGCACAATGGCTCCTTTGGTGAAAAACTTTATTGGGAGGCAGACAAATGGCTTAATTACAAAATAATCAATAAACCATCAATATATTAAGTTCTTTCAATAAACAATATGATTAAGTTTTATTAGAGTCACACACCTGCTCAATAGCATTCTGACGCTTTTCCTCAATGTCAGAATCCATCCTAGATGTTTGGTAGAGAAAAAAAAAGTGTTGCTTAAACTTAGGTTAAAAAGAATGTGTGTGTGTGTGTGTGTGTATATATATATATATATATATATATATATATATATATATATATATATATAAGAAAAAAGTGAATAGTGCTCAAAATCCTTAGAATTGCTTTTAATTCCATAATATCAATGCACTGCACATTCAATTCCAAATCAAAACATGACCAAAATGTATCAAGTTTGAATATTGGGCTGTTAATTTTTCTTTAAAAACTCAAACATTTACTGTATAAACTGAAAAATGTCTCAAGGGTTTGCTTTACTTTGAATGACTGCACTAATATTTAGTTGCATAACCATTATTCCTGAGAACTGCTTCACATCTGTGTTGCATGGAGTCGACCAACTTGACTTCAAGATTGAACTACATTCCACAATTCCTCTGCATTACTGGGTTTTGCCTCAGACATCAGCCACAGCATCAGACAACAGCATTTATGATGTCACCCTACAAGTGTTCTACGGGATTGAGGTCCAGGGATTGGGCTGGCAACTCCCCAACATCAACCTTGTTCATCTGGAACCAAGACTTTACTCGCTTACTGGTGTGTTTTGAGTCATTGTCTTGTTGAAAGACCCACTTCAAAAGGCATTTCCTCTTCAGCATGAGGCAACATGACAGTACATGAAGTATTTTGATGTATGGAATCTGATCCATGATCCCTGGTATGCAATCAATTGGCCCAACACCACAGTATGAGAACCATCCCCATAACATGATTTTTGCACCACCATGCTCTACTGTCTTCAGTGTACTGCTGCTTGAATTCAGTGCATGGGGGTCGTCGGACAAACCGTCTGCAGCCCCTCGACAAAATGAACAATTTTGCACTCATCAGTCCACAGAATGTTGTGCCATTT
>NC_045749.1:8886546-8904738 GCF_008692095.1 Etheostoma spectabile | reverse complement strand
CAGTCAATGTGTCCTTTGGCAAATTTCAACCTATTTAGTAGATGTCTTTTTCCCCAGCAGTGGGACTTTGCAGGGCCTTCTAGCTGATAGCTTTGCTTCACATAGCCTTCTTCTGATCGTAACAGTACTCACAGGTAACTTTAAGTCTTCTTTGATTTTCCCGGAGTATATCATTGGGAGAGCCTTTGCCATTTTGGCTATTCTTTGATCCGTTTGAATGGCAGTTGACCGTTTCCCCCCCCCCCCCCACGTCATTCAAGCTTTGGAAGACATTTGGAGGCATTTGAAATTATTTTGGCTGAGCAACCTATAATTTTCTGCACTTCTTTATATGTTTTCCCCTCTCCAATCAACTTTTTAATCAAAGTCTGCTGTTCCTTAGAGCAATGTCTGGAACGACCCATTTTGCTGAGTATTTCAGTGTGAAATGCACTATAACCAGCATGCACAACATTTGCTTCCTTCTTTCCTTAAATATGAGCCATAATTGACACCTGTTTCTTTACAGAATCAATCACCTCACTAATTTAACAAAACACTGCTATTATTTTGAACATGCCCCATTCAATTACACAGAATGAGCAGCATGCATGTCATGTTGGGTCTGTTTTTTTTCTATGACACTACAACACTTACTAGTAAATTATTTGCCATGTAGAAATACCACTTCTACCAAAAAAAATATTTATGACGTTGGTGATTGTGGACTGCTATTATTTTAAACTACTACAACTACTACTACTACTACTACTACTACTACTACTACTACTACTACTACTGTGTTTCAGTACATACCTTGTCTGGCTGAGGTAAAAAGACTGGCGCTGGATCTCCTCTGGGTCTATGTGCACTGGCAGAAGACAGGCCATTTCGTCAATAGACCAGTTAAACTTGGGTGGAGTCTGAGGGAGAGACAGATGATGAATTAAATAAATAAAAAATAAAAAACTTTATATCAGCGAAGCAAAACGTGTTGACATAATGCAGCATGTAGATATTTGCAGGTAGAGATATGAGACATAGTAATATGTGTAAACGTTTTGAGGTGTGCTCAAACTTACAGCTTTACAAGGCTTGGACTTGAAGACAGATGGGCTTGGCATCAGGGGTTCCCGAAGGTGGTGGTAGTCATTGGGACTTTCAAAGGGGTTTCTTATTGACGGCCTACCTGGAGTCTCTGGAGTGATCTGTAGCTCAACACGGTCTCCCATTTTAGCTGAAATATTCTAGTCAGCATAAAAAAAGGGCTTTTCAGACATAACATTGACAAGGCATAAACTAATCCACTCGATTGCATTTAATTTAATCATATGGTTAGATTGGTACGTTAACATTAACTACGCTAACGTTATGTTCCCTGTTTCTATGGCTAAGTAACGTTAGCTAGCCTTATCGTTACATTCTGCTGTCTTTCTTAACACACCACTTTACTTAAAAGATGAAAGGTAACTACATTTTTTACAAATATTAGCTAGCTAAATAACGTTCTGCCGTTGGTACTTACAACTGTTAATGACCCCGTACTTTGAACATACAGCTAAAAACAATCTTCATTGAATCGGAAAACAATCAGCAGCAAGAGGGTTCAAACGTTTATTTCAATTTCGCCCTTAAGACCCGTTGGCCAATAGAATCTTTGCAGGAAGTTCTAAGGAACCAATGAAGGATGCAAGTCGTCACTTCCTCTCCCAGTTTCGCGTGAGTTAGCTAGTTTAGCAGGCAAGGTAGCTAACAAGTTGCTAATGGTGTCCCTTTATGATTGTGCGTGTGATATTTTGAGAGGTTGTATCTAAAATAAAAACGAAACGTTTAACGACTGGGTGAACTGTTAAAAAGGTGTCGTATCGCGTAAGAGACCCCTTCAAGTGAAACTTGTTAGCCACCTGCTAGCAAGCGTTTGCTAATTATATTCAGTTTACATCATGGCAAGTGCAGCAAATACAAACCTAAACGCAGTCCGGGAGACTATGGACGGTAAATGTATATTTAATGAACATGCAGCATGTATGTATTTGTAAAATAACACCAAGTTTCGTTGCAAATAAATAGTTTTTTTCCGCTAACCCCGTTTGTTTATAGTCGTGTTAATCTTAATAACAAATTGCAAAGGATCTGTCTTGTCACTAGGGAATGATTCTAACGTTAACTAGTTTAACTTCACCTTCTTCCTGCCAACAGTGCTGCTGGAGATCTCCAGGTTGCTGAACACAGGTTTGGACATGGAGTCTCTGTCCATATGTGTGAGACTGTGTGAGCAGGGCATCAACCCAGAAGCTTTGTCTGCAGTCATCAAAGAACTGCGTAAAGCTTCTGAAACCCTCAAGGTACAGAAACGGGCTCCCAAAGAGCTAACTTTTTCATATTTTTTCATACTGAAGAATTATGTTTGTGGAGTAGGAGAATCCAGTTTACCAACATTTGTAACTGCTGATCAATTATTTATGTTGAAGAAATCAAATGCCAAAGTGAAATTACCATACCTCAACGTGGTGTCTTACAATTCAATTTAAAGGGGCTTTATTGGCATGAAAGTTTCAGTAACAATGTTGCTAAAGAGTAAAAATACAATTTGTCCAAATATTCTGACCAAGCAATAATATGAACATTAACACAATATTAAGTGTGTGTGTGTGTGTGTGTGTGTGTGTGTGTGTGTGTGTGTGTGTGTGTGTGTCCGTGTCCGTGTCCGTCCGTCCGTCCGTCCGTCCGTCCCAGTCCCACCGACCGACCAACCTATTCAGCAACAAGACATGCCCTGTTTCCTTTTCCCTGGAGTATTTTTAATTTTGAGAGGTCATTCAGCTCATTGAGATCTGAAATTAGATAGTTGAACTTAAATAAATAAATACATGTTCCTAGTTTCATTAAATGCTTTACATTGTAATAGAAAAAGCATCTCTGTCTCAACCTCACCTGTGGAACGGTGACCACATATTCTTTTTTTTCTTTTGGTAGCTAGGATTTTTTGTGAAGATTACAGTGCTGAACCAACAGTTTAAAGCTTCCTCAATTTGGTAAATACTAATATTAGGTAAAAGGGAAAGTTGTCATCACATAGTCTTAAAAAAAAAAAGTTAAAATATTCACTTATTTCAGAATTGTGTCCTGTGCACATGTAGCTCGCTCATAAACCCGGTGTAAATATTATAAGAAAGAACACGGTATAGTGATCTGATCTCATAATTAATCGTGATAATACATCACTTATTGATTTATATACATATTTTCTTTCAGGCTTCTGAAAACTGCACTAACTGAAGTTGCAGGCTGATCACTTCAGTTTGAACTTTAATGGGCTCATGCCCCATTCCTGGATCTGTACCTACCACGGGCTCTCCAACCAACCAGACCTGCATGTGCATCGTCACTCTGTCCTCTGCGCCTGCTCCTGTCCTGTGCTTTTGGCTTGTGTTTGGAGTTTTGTGTGGAGGTATCAACCTCAGTCCTCCTTCCTAAACACAAGTCTTCTGTCAAGGGGGCATGCTCTGCCCTTCGGCCTCGGATTTCCTTGCAAGTTTCTCCTTTTTGTGAAGTGAAAGTTCATAGTGGTTATAGCATTGACATCCTGCCTTAATTTAAGAGCATCCGTCAAATTTCTGATAGTGATTTGACTTTTCATGAGGAAATGTTTTTTATGATGTTTTGAAATATGTCATTTGTTATTAACTGTTTTTAATTTTGTGTAAGCATAATGCTTATTTTCAGCTTAATCCTTTTGGCATTTCCATTGTCTGTGAAACCATCAATGATGGAACAAAGTCTAAATTAAAATGTTAGTCGACGGCCACAAGGTGGTGTTGTGTCATTGTTATTCCTGAGGCATGTAAGAGTGCAAGTTTCCTATCTCACAGTTTTCCTGAGAAATTAAATACTGTATTTGATCAGATATTTTTTAAATCAAATTTACCCTTTTTATTTACCATGGCTCGCTGTTTTTTTTCTGTGTTGTTTTGATCCCATTGCAGAACATAGCAAAGCATTTTTCCAGAGTGATATCCTTACACTCCAAATACTACCTGATGTTTTTTGAAGGATTTTACAAAGTAAATTATCTTTCCGGTCACACTAGGTGAAAGGATACAAAGAAACCATGTAGGGGTGATTACATGTACAAAAGATTAGAGATGAACAAGGATCATTCTTTACAGCAGGACTTCGTCAGCTGTAATCTTACCCTCTATATGTCCGTACTCTATCCACAAAAAAAGTATTTGAGATTTATTGCAAACATGACAAAAAAAACCCCATCTTTGATCAACCAGAAATGAAGCCCCTACATCATGTGTCTAAGCACACAGAGCATTGTTTTGTTTCTCCACCGTCTGTGAAATAGCTCTATTCATCTTCGAGACGAGAGAAAATGCTGAGAGCACAGAACATTCCTCCACAGGCCAATATACAGGCTAGAAGAGACCTCTCATCTGAAAGGGCTTGAATCAGTTGTGTGTGTGTGTGTGAGTTGAGGTGTTCATGCAGCGCTGTAGATGTCTACAAATGAGTAGCCCCTAAGCCATCTGACAGTTACGCCTCACCCCTCACAGGCACACCACAGAGAAGCCCAGGGAGTGAGCAGGAGAGATAGAGAGTGTGTGTAAGCATTTCTGTCTTCTGCTTTGTCTCGCCATCTTGACTGACAGGCCGTGAGTCTAAATCTCTGTACCGCTGCTTTGATCTCTTAACACAGTATCTCTCTGTTCCTCAATAGCAGCATCGTGTTAGCCAAGTATGAGAGGCATACAGATACTACAGTGCAGTGGCTCTCCATGATAGCTCATGAGCCTGAACAACCCCTTGGCCTCCGTGGGGGGTGAGCTGCGGGAGATGTTGATGGAGGGAGACCCACATTGAGAATCCTTTTTCTTTTAGGAAGAGTTATGCATGGCTTGATTGGCTACTGTGGGCGTGGGATTCAGGATGCATTGCTCTCTGTTTGATGTGTTTGAAAGGTTTCTACTGATCCTAGCCAGCTACTTTGATCTCTATAAAACAAAATATTCTCAAATCCCATAGTCCTGACTGAGAGATTAGCGTCCATATATGCATAAACATCTAAGAGGTGTACAACTAGGCCACTGGTCAGGTCAAATGACTGTATAAACTTAAGAGGCAAGCAGGTCCTCACATCTGAACTTCTAAAGGTGTTTATGTTTGTATGTCTGATAATTATCCGGGCTGAGGATTATTTTTCTGATAAATGAGGGCAGTCTCATTTAAAAGTGAAAGATTACAGTTCAGGTGTGCGCAATGGATGTTGTAAAAAATAATTAGACTGGACTGATTAGAAGTTCTTTATGCATAAGGAAAGATGGTCTGTTGATGTTTGTACAAACCTAAATTACAATGCCTCATGAAAACAATTACGGTGAAGAGTAGAAGTCGAGTTTAGCCAAAAGTCAAAGATCTCTATGTGCACAGTTATATTTAGGTTACTAATTACCATTAGACATAAACAGGTAGGTTTAATGGTCTCCCTGCAGAGGCTTTGTTTGTTATGTCCATTTCATATTTTATTTCTTATTATATGATAATTTCAGAGCTAGAATTATTTTAAGTTACAATACTTTGTTACTGCTGAGTTCTTCTGGTTGAATAATTTAATATTTAAACAACTTTGTTTGGTGTCTCAAAAACTCATGTTTGCTATTGTATGTGCGTGACACAAAAATAATATTTACTCCTACTTCAGTATTTTAATTCTATTCTACTTTATACTCCTTCTCAATTTTATTTAAGTGCAGAATCTAGTACTGTTTACTACATTTATCGGACAGCTTTAGTTATTTTGCTGTAAAACACTATAACATTCATGTAAAATACGATGCATCATTATACACTACATTAAACCACATAGGTGGAATGAGCTCTACAATGGCCGGCTTTAACTTTAACAGCTTTAACTTGAGCTTTAACAGACCATGCAGCTGTAAATTGTATGGGGAATTTTGTGTTATTTCATCTTTCATACTGCTTAAGTTACAATTTTGAAGGCAGGAATTTTACTTAAATGGACTCCTTTTACATTGAGGTATTTCTACTTTTACTTAAGTGAAGAATACGACAATAAATGGCGTAACTAACTAATACGTAGCAGCACATTCTCAATCAAGCCTTGTCTCAGTTTGCTGAAACCAAATGATTGACGCCCACCTAGAGCAGTGTACTGTATATCCTAAAGAGATCATGCTTATACAGGTCTGTACTCTGGCACTGAAGTGACTGATTTATGAATATTTCTGTAACTGATCAAGCCTGTCTGGCCCTTATCCTTCAGCAATGGAAAGCTTCACTGAATGTATTTGCCCTGAGAAGAGTTCTGTGACCTTGTTGAATCTTACTCCGATACACCAACCTTGATTACGTACAGAGGCCACACTTTAACACCGTAAGATATACTATTTAGGTCCCAATTAAATTCACCGCAAGGAAATTGGATCATAAACTCTTTAAAGGACCGTTAACAATCATTAGACAGGATAATGGCTTGGCAATCAAAATATGTTAAAAAAGAAAAAAACTTCCAAAGTCTTTTAGTGACTTTGTTATTTTTGGACATTTTCCAAGCTGATTAATGTAGAATTGATTGATTTACAGTTGTAATTAGCTGTCTTCTGCATAGATGCATAATAATCATATATCTCCCTGCTTGTTTTTAAGTATTAATTGGTTTCATTAACAAAAGCAGTTAATTGAATAACAATTAACAAAGTTGGTGATGGCATCGACGCAGCGCGTGCAAACTCCCTTGTGTTTTCCCTATGATGATAATGAAACCACCTTTTTATCAGATTGGAATTTTGTGTGTTGGACTATGTAATGACTAATATGATATTGGTCTTATTAGTTTATTCGAGTGGCTCACTGAGGCGTAAAGCGGGTGTTGAACATGTTGTGTTTAACAGGTAGGCACCATGTGCTGCCTTAATCAGACATTGGAATCACATTTGGTTGTTAAATTGTCTTCCAATAGAAGCAGGCAGTAAAACAACTTGAGTTAATTCAGGCGAGTTAGGGTGAAGTGAACAGCTGTTCATGTTTGTTGAATTGTTTTAACATTCCCTTTCTTGTTTTTTTAAGGTTTAACTTCAACAGCCTGTTTATTCTTCAACTTTTCTTGCAGAAAATAGAGATGGAGGGTGGACTAGCTGTCCACTCTCCTTAAAAGAAGACAATGCCAGGCATATTGTAGTGACAGCTTGCATTGTGTGTGTGTGTGTGTGTGTGTGTGTGTGTGTGTGTGTGTGTGTGTGTGTGTGTGTGTTTGCTTAAGAGAAAGAGAGGGAGAGAAGAATCAGGAGAGAGAGAGAGCATGTGTGTATGTATGTTAGAAAAACAGAGAAATAGAGAATGTGTGAGTATGTGTGTGTGCATGCATGTGTGTCACAGTGACAGCTTGTATTCTCCGTGATTAATGATGTGCTGTGTGACTTGATAAGTGCTTCGGAGGACCAACGCTTGTTTCAATTAGACCTTGTGAAGGTCGCGACGCCGTGCCGGCCTCTCATTATCATATCCATAATCAATCCACATTATCATAGGGGAATGTAGAATGGATGTGTGATATATTGTTCATACACACACATTCAGAGATTAGTCCACACACAGACATCTAATCACATACCAAAACACAATGACATACACTCTCACTCACGAGAGCACACACACACCCTTCACTCCAAGTTGATTTGAACCATAGCAGTGGCTGTCGGAACGGATTGTCTGTTCAGATTAAGAGTGTGTTTCTGAGAATTAAGCAGCGTTGATGGTGGTGGCATTTCAGATCCCCTCTGCAGACACAAATGCCAAGACATCATTCTGTCACCCCCTCCTTCTCTCTGACACAGCCACATATACAACCACACACACACACACATGCTTAACCGGGACCCTGGGGCATTTTTAATAGAGGCGAAGGGATTCGTATGTTTTACTCCTCTAATGAGAACAGATTGAGTGGTATTTACACTTCATCGGCTGATCTAACCACCTACACATTTCCCTCATGCTTCTGCTGCTCACTGGCCAAAACAGACATGTGGAAAGGACCAAAGCTTGGCTTACAAACAAGCAACACAACATGAGCATTATCTTTGTCTCTTTGGCTCATGAAGGCACTATGGCAAGATAAATATGAACTGTTAAAACAGAAAAACTGTAGCTAGATTTAGTTTCTTTAAGGAGGCTGGGTGTCTTTTTCTCAGACAGTAAAATGGTAAGGAAAGGGCATCTAAACCAGATTATAATCTCTTGAAAACACAATGGTCAACGGGGGGGGGGGGGGGGGGGGGGGGGGGGGGCGACTCCCTTGGGATCGGACTGTTGAATCTTTAATTTAATCAGTTACTCTACCTGAGATCGAAATACACAAAAAATGGACTATACGTATACAATAACCGTGGCAACTTTTGCAGCCTTCGCGCTGGAGACAAAAGGCGTGATGATGACATTCTTTAGCCCACAAATGTTGTGCCAGGGACATTACGGCGACCTGGCTTCAGACCACAGTCATCTTCAAACTCGCGCCTTCATTTTAATGTCTGATTCACATATGTAAAGTTTCATGACTGTATCTTACACAGGATAAAATCTGGCTACAGTCATGATAGATAGGCCTGCAAAGTCTGAAGAAGAGACACTTAAAGAAGGCTACTTGAAGAGTTTAGCATTAAACTCTACAAGATTGTCAGATTCAAGAAGGTAGCTAACCTGGTTGAGAAAATATGTATATTTTTTCATTTCAAACTTGTAGTCTTCAGTTCGCGCTGCTGTTGACTCAAGTGACTTCAATTGAGACACTTTATCAGACTTCACACAGCTCCTCTGGAGCCACAAAAGGCTTAATGCTACTTTTTCACACACATAAGTACTCGCTACAGACTTTGATGTGTGCAATTTGTGAAGTTTTGCTTTAATGTCACAATTTAGGTATGAATTAGTGTTTGTCTTCTCTGTATGGTTCACTGTAATTTTATACTTCAGTAACTGGAGATTTTGCAGTAAGTATCAGTTCATTGTTTCATTTCATGGGAGTTTAAGCACAATAGCTGCTGCAGGAATTAAACCTGTGACCTTCCTGTTGTGAGACAAAGTCACTTCCCAACAGAGCATCCTGCAACCTTATTCTAACGGGTTCTCTTAAAACACTGTGGTTGCTTAGCAGACCATGGATGAACCAAAAAAATTGAAAAATTAAACAAAAGCTATAGCATCTAAGGTTATTATCACAATTAATTTCTTCCGGCTGACATATTACTCATCAGGCCCTTGTTTATGCCACCTTTTGTAGGCTCATAATATATCACTAAATGTATTATCAGATGTCGACCCGAAAAGTTGCAGTACGCTGCTGCCAGAGGTTAAAACTGAACGTTTCACTATATTAAACATTTAAAGGTGGGAATTTACTACATGAATCAGCTCTGCTTAACACTGATGGCTTTATCTGTGTATTTTCTACAGATGGAGAAAGAGAGTCGTGACATTTCTTTTTGGCAAGGAAAAGGCCATACTCAGCAGGAGTTATCAAAGGCAAAAAGTAAAAAGTTCGAGTTAGCTATCTCTCCCACTCTCTCTCTCTCTCTCTCTTCCCCTGGAGATACTCATGTTAAGCATAATTAAGCAGATTTGATTAGCATCAAGCCTGGCTTCCTCTCTTGACTTTTAATGAATGTAAATCTACCATCTACATCCTAAAGATTAATTTCTGCCAATTAAAAAACACAAGAGAGCTTATTGGAGAGAGAGAGGGGGTTGGGAGGAAAAGAGTGCTAAAGTCCTTTGAGTTGGAGTACAGTCAGAGTTTTATCCTCTTCCCCCTTGTCTTATGGTGAGATAGTCTCTGGAGATCTGTGTCTCTCTCTCCCTCACGACCAAGATCATTATCAGCACAATGTTCCGTGAAAGCCACTTTGAAAGAACTGCAAGCTCCATATGTAAATGGTGTGTGTGTGTGGTGTGTGTGTGTTGTGTTTGTGTGTGTGTGTGTTGTGGGTGTGTGTTGTGTGGTGTGTGGTGTGTTTGTTGTGTGTGTGTGTGTGTGTGTTGGGGGGGGGGGGGGGGGGGCAGTACAGGGTACAGGTAAAGGGGTCAATTTGTCAAGACAAGGTTATTACCCTTATGAGCTTTTTTGTCTCTAATCTCTCTGGTTAGAGTCATTTTCTTTTGATTCAGATTCAGATTTTTGTTGATTTAAAATCATGATGGTATGGAGTGCAAAAAATATTGAAGTAATGACAAAACAATGACAAATGAGATGCAACATAAATGACTTGAACAACGGCAAAACACATTTAAAGCTTTTTGCTTATCCAGCTGTAGTGTCATAAAATTGTCATTAAATTAAACATGGATGTAGCCTAGTACTAGTAATTTGGCAGGTGTTTTTCCTGCGTTCGTTTTTTCCTTGCATTAAACAAAAAATGGTTGGGACACATATACAATTTTTTCTTCTCAAGCCTTCATATCAGTTATAAGTAGCCTATCACACCCTGACATGCCTCAGAGTTCATAACAGTTCTATAAACTGATGTGATTTTATATTTAGTTTATAGCCCACGTCTTCATTCAAGTCTCTCTGTATCCACATTAACATTAAACATATAGATTATTTGCTTTCAAGACAAATAACTACAGTAATCAAGCTATATTTTCTCAAAGATAATGCAATTATAGAACTATTAGTCACAAACGATTACAGTGATGCCATGAAGGTTTAAAAATGCTATAATGAAGACGGATTGATCAGAAGCATTAATATTAAAGTGTCGTTAGGCGTTATTAAAGGCTTATCCAAAGTTTATGTAGGCTAATCTTTGCTGTCTCCCTCTCCTCTCTCTCCCTCTCTGTAAATGTGTCTCTCACTCTCTAAGAATATACCCAAGCTCCACCTCTTTATGATAATGTGACAGTAGCATCTCCAGCTCGGAGACAAGCCTCCTCTCTTTCTCATTCAACTATGTGATCTGTTTTTCCACACACGGACCCTGTCTCCTCTCCTCTCCTGTTATCCCTCTTTCCTCCTCGGCACACTCAATGCGCAGCTCCCTCTCACAAAGCAACGGCATTTGTTCGACGAAGTTACTTTCTTAAAACAGTTAACTTTCAAGTTAACTTTTTGTGTTTCAAATTCTCGAACATGACTACCATGGCAACTCCGGCCGCTCCAGCTCTGCTCCCCGCCGCTACACTCGGACACCACCCGGCGCCGAGTTCCGTGTCTCCGGCCACCAACTCTCCGCCACCTGCGGCCACCTCCGCCGCTTCCTCCCCGGCTCCTCCGGTGACTCACCCAGCGCTGCTTCACCAGTTTAGGGCGGACCTCTTACTTGGGAACGGGACCCCGTTAAAAACCGGAGCAGCTTCGTTGTCCAGCAGCGCTAAGCCAGTGTACGCCACGCCGTCGCCCGTGGAGAGCACGCCGCAGAACAACGAGTGCAAACTGGTGGAGGTGAAAGGTGCCAAGCTGGCCTCGTTCACGGTGGAAGATACGGAGCTCATCTGCCTGCCCCAGGCTTTCGACGTGTTTCTCAAGCACCTGGTCGGCGGGCTCCACACCGTCTACACTAAGCTGAAACGGCTGGACATTGCCCCAGTGGTGTGCAACGTAGAGCAGGTCCGGGTGCTGCGGGGGCTTGGGGCCATACAGCCCGGGGTGAACCGCTGCAAACTAATTTCCAGGCAGGACTTCGAGACGCTCTACAGCGACTGTACCAACGCAAGGTGAGGCGGGTGTGGGGGATAGGAGAGGGGAGGCGGGAGTGTGTGACCCGACGATGTGTTGCGGTTGATTTAGGGTTACCCGGTTTTTCTTTGAGAGGGAGGGGGTGCAGCAGGTGGGTTAGCTAAAGCAAGTTAAAGGGCAGTGAAAATAGGATTTTTGGGACTTTTACCTCCATCTTCATAAGATCTTACATCAGTCTGCAGGTCATGACAAAATTCCAGGATCCATCCCAAAATCTAATTAATATTGCAAATTGCGTGTCAATGATAGTTAGGCCTAATAATTTGTTTGCAAATACCTTATGGTGTTATGTTTTTTAAACGCTATATTTGAAGACTAGGCTATAGCTTTACTCTGATATCTGCAAAAGATTTCTTTGAATTAAAGGCTAATAGAGTCTTCTTGACTTAAACATTTAAATATGGGGGAAATGAGCATTCCTTAAATGATTTTATCTAAACATGTGATTTGTTTTTGTTTGTACTGGATGACTGGAGGTCCAGTTAACCCCTTTTTGTGTACCACCTCACTGCTGCTAAGCCTGTCACTAATTACCATTAGTAACTGTGATGCCGGTGATGGTGGTGACGATAATGAATTTTAGGATTTTCTGATAAAAACAATCTTTAAAAGTTTGCAGCTGTATCACAAGCTATCATCTCTCCTCTCTCTGACATGCACACACACTCACACACACACACACACACACACACACACACACACACACACACACACACACACACACACACATTGAATCTGACACTGTCATTCTGAGAAATTGATTCTTCACAGAAATTAATTAATTTTCATTTGGCCCCAAGCGGCAGCTTAAATCAGGACAAGCTCACTCACTCACTCACTGATCCCTTTGCTCTCTCTCTCCTTCTCTCCGGCTCCCTCTCTCCCTCTCTCTCTCCTTCCTTAATAACTTGCTGTCTTATCATATCAACACTCTTTAGCCCTGAGCATTAGAACAGAGGAGATGATTAAATGAATTCTCGGTATTTATGATGTGATTATGTAAATTAGCTGTTTTGCAGAACTCTGATGGTGACCAACTACATGGGTCATCAATCCAATGCGCCACAGAGATGTTTGGATAAAGGAGCTGTAAATTGGCTGGGATTTGTGGTTTCCTGGTCCCTCAGTCTGCTGTTGTGCAGACCACATGCTCGTGACAGCATGGGTTTGAATCCAGAGAAGTGTGGATTAGTCTTAGTTTAGGGAATTTATATTCTTTGATAGTTAATCCCTGCTCCTTGGAGCATGACTGATCCAATTTACACCTGCCATTAAATACAGAAGGAGGATGCATCAAGATTTGCACAGATAGACACCAAAAATGTTTTGTTTTGCAATGTATTAACTACTTACTTTTTATGTTTCTTGGGTGTAGGTCAAATCTTCAGGCGTTTCGGTATGGCTCTACTTAAATCTTTAAGCTTTGATACAAACTTTGACTTGTTGAGCAAAACCAGAACAAAATTTTTTTTTTTATTGCAATCAGCTTCCAGCTCCATGTGCATGGATTAACACCTGCGTTGAAGCATCTGAAGCCCTCCAACCACGACATAATCCAGAAGCATCTTCTGACTGCTTTGAGATTTCGTCTATGTCAGATGTTAATGGGAACGTTGTTATACAACCGCTGAAAATACATAGCCCCCTCCGTCTCTAATTATCCACACAACACTCAAACAGCCTTTTGTTAATGAGATTTGAAAACATCACTCGTCTGAAATCTTCAAACGACTTCCGTGATTCTTTGTCTGAAGGCTTCAAATGTGCTGTGGTGGCCATTAGTATCAACCCCCCTGCAGTAGAAGTTGCTAAGTAATACCTGGTGTGGATGGAGCAACATGCAGTTGCAGGTAAAAAGTGAGACTCCAGATGTTAGAGGTTTTTGTTAAAGCGGCAAAGGCTGGTCAACTAAACCTAAAAGTTCATCTCCAAGAACATGATGTTACAGCTCACTGACAGTGTCAGGGCTCAGTGAGGTTTTTTGTTACTGATTAAGACAGCCATCACTTATTATTTTCCAGTCCAGTACAGTCAGACAGGCTGCTGGGAAAATCACAGCCTTGTCTGATAGTTTTACACGACTAACAGAATCCTACATGGATTCCTGCTTTTTATTCTTTCGGCTCTTCATTATTTTATTTTTTTTAAAGATTATAATGAAACAGGTTATAAAAAATATTCTCTGTTTGTCATTGTCTTTCCTTCTCTTTGTCTCACTCTTTTACTCCTGCTGTGCACAAATACACTCTCACACACACACACCCTGACCACTGACTCATCAAACCATGAAGAAGCGCTGACTTCACCCTCAGTCAAAGCTGAGTTATAATTCATGCATAGGTGGCACACAAACACGCACTTTCTCTGTCATCTCCTAACACACAAACTCACACGGTCACGCCTGTGTGTTTGCTGGCTTTGCTGCTAAATGACATTAGTTCCACAGTGAGAACATGTCGTGTAGGAGGCAACCTGATCCTCCGTCCTTTTCTTTCTCCCTCACAAAGGAACAGTTTCATTCTAGGTTAGGAACAAACAGCTCTGTCAGGTCAAACTGTGTGTGTGTGAGTGTGTGTGTGTGTGTCTGTGTGTGTCTGTGTGTGTCTGTGCATATACTGTACATATGTATACTGTGTGTAGAGTAAACAAATGTCCTCTGCCCTCCATACATCATATAAAAGTAGTATTATGGTAAGGTAATAAGAGCTCTTGTTAATTTTTTAACAAAACATGTGTTAAAAACAACACAAAGGCCACACAACGACCTCAAAAGTTGCATAAAACAAACGTTTCCTAAGAAATGCTACTTTAAAGGGTTAGTTCATTTAAATTAGATGAACATCATTTCCCACTTGATGTCTACCATTCATATAGCTTTTGATTTTGTTTGCCCTCATTTTGAAATATCCGTCTCTGAGATTCCTGCTTCGACCCCAATGAAATGGAGGTGAATGATATTTTATTAATTTGATAGTTTGTCTTAGTTATTCTTTAGACTTCTGAAGAAATAGTCCCCATGAAAACTGTTGACATTGTTTATACAGTGACACCATTTGTAGAAAAAGATGTTGCTGAAAATATAATGTTTAAATGGTGTGAGCACCACGGACAAAATTCTATTCACCTTCACTGTTTTGGGGTTGTAGCAGAAAACTCAAAACACCTGCACCTTAAAGCTGTCATGGCTAGATACCACTATAGGTAGAAGAGAAAATATATTTACTTCTGAAATCAAATATGAAGCACTTGTAGAACACACATAGGTCAAAAAAAGTTAGTTAAAAGAAACAAATGATAAATGAGATGAAGCGGCCTGCAGAGTGCAACAAAAGCTCGCTCTTTGTGTTTCTCTGTGGCAAACCAAGTTGGCAGCGGCGAACCGGTGTTGTGTGTTATGTGTGGGAAGGTAGACCCCTCAAAGCCGAGCCCCACTGCCATGCCATAACTCACTGTCAAAATCAGCAGTGTTAGGATGAAGGGGAGGAGGGCTGTGTGTGTGTGTGTGTGTGTGTGTGTGTGTGTGTGTGTGTGTGTGTGTGTGTGTGTGTGTGTGTGTGTGTGTGTGTGTGTGTTAGGGTGGGGTGATTAGCTCAACTTTAACCTCCGCACCCTTTTGATGTTTTATAGAGAAGAGCACAATGAGAAAGACAGGGCCTCCATATCTTCTACTATGACAGGTTTTAATGGAATACACACAAGAGCGCACACACACACACACACACACACACAGTCTTGACATCGTCTTGACCCTGGAATGTGGGAGAGGAATGCAAGGCAGTATCAGTTTAGGAGATCAGATTTTTGCCATGATCAAACGTGTGTGTGTGTGTGTGTGTGTGTGTGTGTGTGTGTGTGAGTGTGTGTGTTGTCCTGCCTGCTTCTTTCATGACATCATCACACATGCTTTCCTAATAACAATGGCGCATAAAGCTTTTTTTTCAGCTCTCAATTTGGGAGGAAGATCACAACATCAATCTTTTCCTGCCTTCTCTGACCAGCAGCATAAGTCTTCCTGCGCACAGCAGCGGCGATATGATTTATCAAACCGGACCGTGACGGCAAATACAAACCCGTGTGATAAACACAGATTGAAAGGATGGGAGCATGGGAGCTGTAAACCGCCCCTAATATATTCCAAACAAAATCTTGTTTGAGCTAGTTGTCCTACACACACTCTTTGTAAACACACACACAGCTGCTACCTATCAGCACCTCAGTCCTTCCAAGCCAGTAGCTGTTCCACTGTTTTGACTGTAACACTTCCTCTTCTTTCATTACTTTTCTCTGTCCCCTCAGAGTGTGTGTGTGTGAGTGTGTGTGTGTGTGTGTGTGTGTGTGTGTGTGTGTGTGGTGTTGTGTGTTTGTGTTAGCGAGGAAGAGAGAGATCTGTCTCTTTGTTATGTTTTGTTTCTGTTCCCCTGTGTTAACTCCAGCTGCCATGTTTGGCGTTTCTGTTTCAGGTAACACACACCCACACACAAACACACCATACACACACACACACACACACACGCTTAGAGGGCAGAACTCAATGTACTCACCTTTTTTTTTATGTGTGTGTGTGGCCAGAGTGTTGGCATGAGGGAGGACGTCTTGGTGAGATTTTAATTAAAGTTTGAGACAAAGAGGTCATAAGCCATACACCCCCTCCTCTACACACACACACACACACACACACCTTATCACACACAATGAACTGTTTTCTCTCTCCCCCTCCTCTCTCTCATTCCACCTCCCCTCAGCTTGATGACTTTTCATGAAAGGCTTTTTCATTAATCCTACCTCAGGGAACCGGTGCTCTCCAACCTCACACACCACACACACACACACACACACACACACACACACACACAACAAACACACCTACACACACACACACACACACACACACACACACACACACACACACTCACAAAACTCACTTGCATGCACAACATACACATAGACCTCCCTCCATGGGTCACTTTGATGTATCAACGCACTTGCAGACTAAACACAAAATTTGGTTCCAGTTCTTTACGGAATTAAATGCAACATATACAAAGGCACAACCACACCCCCCCCCCTTCCAAACGGACCGCTACCCCACCACCCACCCACCCACCCACACACACACACACACACACACACAATACACACAGGCCATTAATTAGTGTGTGCAAATAAACAGTAGTAAGGGAAAGGGAAGCGGCTGCTGTAAAAAACCAACCACAGCCTTTGGTCTCTGTATATGTTCCCCCCCAATGTTCGCTTCTGCATTAGTGTGTGTGTGTTCAAATGAGGTGTTTCAACTGTGTTGCTTTACCTTTAAACTTGAGACCTAAAAATACATTTCCTGCTTTTGTTAGGCACAATATGCTGTTCTATATGCACTGTAAAAAATCTTGTGTGATGTGAATACACCCCTGCCTCTGAAAAAACAACACACACACATTCACAACTTCATCCTTCTTGTACATTCCTGCTGTCTGTCTGTCAGGGTGTGGGTGTGAATATGTGTATGTCTACCTGAGTGTGTGTCTTTCACTGTCTACGTGCCTGTGTGTGTGTGTATGTGTGTGTGTGTGTGTGTGTGTGTGTGTGTGAGTGTGTGAGAGAGAGATATCTGATGTCAGCTGTCACATCCCAGTCGGTCTGGGCCCATAATAAGAGACAATAATAACAACTCATTAAAACTGAGGGCAGGAACTGTGGAGCTCATCGGCTCATCAAATTAACCTTTGAACACTTCATACACACACACCACACGCATACCAGACATCATCACACACATGCTCGCACACACACACACTCAGGCTACCTGTTTTTCTCCCACAGTTAGTGACACAATCTTTCTCTCTGTCTTTTTGTCTCTCTCCACCCCCCACCCCACCCCCCTCAGCCAGTGGGTGTGTCAACAGGGGATTGGTCCTTTCTGCTGGGTAATTGATGAATTATATGCAATATGCAAATGAGGCGCCATTAATCTCCTGACTGACAGCTTCGTTTATGGGGCCTTAATGACGGCTGGATTAGATTCTAATTAAAATCTGCTCAAAGACACCCCACGCTAGGAAGCTGCTGCTGCTGCTAGTCTATCTCCCTCTTTTTTTACTCTTTTCCACCTTCTCTCACTCTCTCGGACTCTCCCTCGATATGTTTCCTCTCATCTTCTCCTCTTCACGTCTCCTCATCTTTCAATCCATCTCCCTTTTTCATCTTTATGTTGTTACGTTGCTCTGTCACCCCTTCTTTCCCTCTTTTACTTACTCTGTCTTTTAATATCACAGACACACACTTTGCAGACACATGCACTCGCCCACAGACTCATGTTATCCAATGTCAATCTGGTATAAAAGGAGATGAGCTGCACTGGTTGTCATTAAGCCTGATGTGGCCCGTGTCATTTCCCCTGTCAGGACATTCACAACGTTTAGTCAGAGCCAAAGTGATGGCTGACAGCTTTTCACATACCT
>NC_045749.1:8876408-8881536 GCF_008692095.1 Etheostoma spectabile | reverse complement strand
ACACACACACGCAAACATGCAGTCCAGGCATACATACACACAGAAGAACAATGTGTTTTTTCCATACCGCCACCCACGGCCTTATGGGAAGGATAGGCCCCTACCAGAGCTTTAACCACTACAAAGGCAATCTCAGATTACACACACACACACTCACAAATGCTGAGTGTGACACCTTATGGGCTGGGGAAGAGCGGGGAGCAGCCATTTCTGCATTTAACAAGATCTTCTGGGAAATTTACAGTAACTGTTTGTTTACAGTAATGGTTTGTTTGGATAAACATAAGAGAGGCACTTTGACTTTTGATGTTTTTTAATGAAACATAAAGAGAGAGTGATGGGAGGGCAAAGAAAGCGAAGAGAGGGGGAAAAACAGAGTTAAGAAGAGGGAGAGTGAAAATGAAACTATAGAGAAAGGTGGGGTTTGAGGGGTGGGGGTGACAAAAGTGGAGCACTGGTTTCTAACCAAGGCTTAATATTTGGAGTTGGCTGCTAGTTGATTGTCGGAGCATCTGGTTATTTAGCTCCATTCAGACAGATCTTTTGTTGAGATTGGTTTCTGCTCTGGGCTAGTGAGAGACTAATCTGCCAAATGCACAAAGCACCGCACATATGTCCAGCAAGCCTGACTCATAAAGTCAACGCCTTACTCTTTATTTCTTAGTTTGCCTTTTCTTTACTTTCTCTTTCTTTTTTCCTTTTTCTTTCCTTTCCCCCCATTATTTGTTTTATTTCATCTCTCCTCTTTGGATAGCCTTTTTTTGTTTCCATCCACTCGTTCTATTATTTGTGACAATTGTGCGGAATAGAGTCCAAGATTTTTTCCTTTGTGTTTATAATTACCCAGCGTGCATTGCTGGCCCAGCACCAGGACTGCCATCAGCTTCTTTTGTTCCACTTCCTCCCTGTGTTTCTTTTGTTTTTGTTTTTCCTTTTATTAAATGATAAATATTTATGTCATTTTCTCCCCACCCCCCACCCCCCCAACAGGATTGTTTGTTTTATGAATAGAGGGACTGCAACAACCCACTAGGGTAATGTTGAGAGGAAGGATTTTCTTTAAAGATAGTGGATGCTTGTCGTAACGAGAGGAATGCGAACAACAGATTGGCCAAGATAATAAGAAAATACCAAAGCATTGGAAAAAAAGTATCTAGTTTCCAGAGAGGCTAAGCATCACAAAAACATATTTAGGCCATCCCTGTTTTTACATCTTTGTGTTGTAATGAGCCGGGCGAGTGTGTTTTACGGTGGTTATCCCTTTGTCAGTGCAACGCTTCTTTTACGCTCCACTTTATTCCTATGGGTGACATCAAGTGACTTCAACATGCACGCAAAGCATTCTGGGAAGGAGGCGCTACATTTGCAAATATGCGGGCCGATGCCCATCTTTAGGAAATTAATTTGTTGAATACAGTGCAACTATCCAGTAGAAGTAGACGAAAGTCTTTCAAATTAACCTTTGTCGATCTGAAGTGAAGACAGATTCAAAAACTGTATGGCCCATGGATGTATGATGTTGAGACACCACACTTCAGTGGATCTTTACCGTTGCGGTACAGAACCATGTTTTTTCATATTGTGCGTGCACGTTGAAGTCGCTTGACGTCACCCATAGGAATAGGGTGGAGCACGGCGCAACACTCTGAACCCCCGACATGCACATGCACACATATTTTTGAGTCTTGCTTCAGAAGCAGAGCAGTCATCCAGGTAATATTGACATCACAGAGGAATGACATTGGTGTCCAGTTTCAATTCTGTCATCAGAGAACCAGAGACGCTGTGTGCTTTCAGTTCAGTACGCAGCGCAGGACTGAGCAAAGCCTTTAAGTTGTGATGAATGAATACAACTGAAGCAAAAAATGAAAAAAAAGAGAGAGACAAGACGTGTTTCATGTTGGGTACATGCATATTGCAGCTTTGATGGCCTTTGAACAGATCTGCTGGTCTAACCTTCTATCTTCTATCTTACTGTGCTCTCCCTCCTTCAATACTTCTCTTTTCTATTTTATTCTATTCTCCCCCACCAGTTCTGGATCAGTTGCCCTTCATGATGATGTCACATCCCCTGATCCCTGCCAGCCTGGCGCCGGCCTCCGTTTCAATGGCGATGGGCCAGATGAACCGACTGAGCACGCTGGCTAGCATGGCCAACGTGGCGCAGCTCCACGCCAAGCCCCCTGCCAGGGCTCCCGCCTCCGTCATTAAGGTGAACTCAGAGGCCCATCAGCCCGGTGGATCTGACCACCAGCCAGAGTCTATGTGACACCCAAAATCTCCTGAAATGAAATCAGAGTTTTAATTACATGAAAGTGATGTTAAAAAAATCAAAACACTAAATTAAATAACTTTCTTTCACATCCAAAGGCATATTTTGTAACCCTTGAATTCAAGCTCTTTTGATAATTTACATGCATAATTTAGAATCATGTTTCTATCTCTCTTTCATCCAGTGAGTATGACTAACAAAACGGTAATTGTCTATTGGGGGATATCCAAGTTCTGGATCACTACCAGAATGTACAGTAATTCATGTTCTTTGGCTTAAGGACAATCCCATATCTATTTATAAATATTTGAGAAATCCTGTATACAGGATACATTTCAAAAACACTGACCTTCCTAGCCAAAGCCAAGTTGGTCACTTTGCTGAAAAACAGTCTTAAGTTTCAGTGGTTTCACTCACTGTTAAATTAAATGAGGTTTGGAAGTAGTATATGATGCCAAAAGGGGTTGTTTAGATTTAAACTTTAGATTTAGGATCATCCAACACAGAATTCAGTATCTACTATCTGTCTATTTTTTTGGCAAAATAATCCGCCTCAAAAGGCATCAATTGGAAGCATAAAAAGTACCACAAACATTCTGTGTGTTACTCAGTTTTAGGAAAGTTCCCAAAGTAAAGTGAGATTCATGTTTTTTGGTTTGTGTATTTTGAACGTTTTGTACTTTATAAGCTATAATCGTCAGCTGATTTTATCTCTATAATCTTTTTTTTTTTGGTTTGGTATGGTAGGAGCGAGTGTGTGACAGCCCCTCCCCTTCCCCCTCATTGGACGAAGCTCAGATGTCATCCAATCACAGCAGCAGTGTGTCTAGTTCACCGTCTCACACAGAACGCACTGCAGAAAGCACACGTGCGTACTCACCTGTTGGAAAGTATTCTCACAGAAATCCTTTAGCTATAACAGTCCCTGTGAGGAATTTGTAAATTTTGATCTGCTTTGACTTTTTTGTTTCAGACGCACATGATGATGGCCTGTCATCCAGTCATAATGTGTTGGGGCATTCCCCTGGTGTGGTGCATGGGGCCAGAGAGACAGATGGGACCTCAGTGGAGTACAGCAAGGAGAACAAGAGGGGCCACACTGACAGAGGTAAGATACACTGTTATTAATGTAAAGTTGTATGTTTGTCTTTAAATCTTATTTTAAAAGTGATATGAATTCTCTTACATTACTCAAATTTGTCAAATGATATGTCAGCTTCACTTCAAACTTGAAGTTCTTGCTGTTTTCTGAGAATGTCTTGTTACAGTCATTAATCATTTAATGATTATTAATCAGTAATGATTATTTATCTGACAAATCAATTGCCTTTGAACAAAGCCTGGCACTACAGTACAACAAATTCAATCCATCCATCTGTGTCATCATTTACACACTTGTGGCACATGCTTCGCATGGTTTATTTAAAACATTTTATTTAAAAAAACAAAGGGTTTCCAACACTGTGACAAGAAAGACATATCTCAGTAACAGGTTGATAAGGATTCACTGTCTCATCGCTTCTTTCCTCTTCCTCCTCTTCCTCCACTCCTTCTCGCTGTCGGTGGCCCCCCTGTTTTCCCGCAGAGAGCAAAGACAAATAATTCTGCAAAACAGGGCTCCATTAGACCAGGAAGCATTGTTACATTAGTGAGCCATTTGCCGGGCCGCGGCCTAACGAGCCAGGCGGCCTCCCGTGCTCTCAGCTGGACCTCATCTGCATAACGACCGCCTCCCTGTCGTTAGGGCCCGCGTTGCCACGGTGCTGCAACGTCAGTTGTTTGGTTCTCTCTGTCAGGGAGGTTTGCATTAGCTTAATGAGGACTGCTCAAGGACAAACAGTCAGCAGAAATGTACTGCGCGAGAGAGAGAGAGAGAGGGAGAGAGAGAGAGAGGGAGAAACTGAGAGTTTGTATGTGTGTGTGCACACGCCTGTGTAAATGTATTCTAATACTGAATCACATTATTCAGTAATCGAATCTAAAAATCACAAAGGACTCCCAGGTAAGGTTTCAGATGCTGTCAGGTATCTGTGAATATATTGACAAAGCAGTGATGGCACCAACAACGTGAATGCCATGCATCAGACATCGCATTTATGCAATTGATTTTCAATTGATTTTACTGCATGCAAATTAAACGCATGTACATTTGCTAGATTGCAAGCTTTTGTATTCAACCTACAACATCACAAGATAGGTTTATCATGGATTGTACAGAGTTTCAAAGAGCACTTCAGCGCTGTCATTCTGCCAATCCATTGTATGATAATCTCTGAGTGTGTGTGAAGGCTACTGTATGTGAGTCAGTTTTGGCTGTGTGTGCTGTTTCAGTGGTCTTTGAACAACGTATCCATGCAGCAAAGATCAGAGGCCATCCCTGACACCTCACTCCCATTAACCAAACATCAGCAGAATTTTATTCTCTGTCTGTCTCTCTCCTTCTCTCCCTCCCTTCCTACCTCCTTTTCTCTTCCGCTGACTGGCAGTCTTCACGTGGTGAAGTTCATTAGCCCTGGGGACGGGTGGGAGAGGAATAAAAGAGGGGAAAAAGAGAGATAAAGTTTGGGAGCAAAGAGAAAAACAGACAGTGATCTTGGTTAGGGAGATGGGTAAATGATCAAACGAGCTGGCAGCAGTGTGTTTGTGTGTGTGTGTGTGTGTATGTATGTATGTGTGCGTGTGTGTGTGTGTGTGTGTATTTATGCCAAACGTGTGAGTGTGAGGTAAAGTAGGCGTAAAACAGTAACTCAATAAAGGATCAGTCACATCCAAGGAGCCTAGGGAGCCCACGCTGCTGACTACGCACTTCACCGGCTACGTGTGTGTGTGTGTGTGTGTGTGTGTGTGTGTGTGTGT
>NC_045749.1:8864805-8876398 GCF_008692095.1 Etheostoma spectabile | reverse complement strand
TGTGTGTGTGTGTGTGTGTGTGTGTGTGTGTGTGTCTGTATGTGAGCCACGGGAGTGTAGTTGGATGCCCTCCGCTGAGCTCGCCAGCACCTGCTAATTACCTTTCTCTACAGAGCAATGCTTTTAGCAAGAAAGAGGGAGAAAGAGGAGGAGGGGGGTGGGGTATTGCTTCTCATCTGTGAAACACCTTGAATGTGACAGTTGCCAAGACGTGAGGCCGAGGCAGAGTAGGGGAGGTGGGTGGATTTGGAGCAGAAGATGCTGTGGTCAGCTAAGTGGAGAAAACACTGTCATTTGTCACAGACAGAGAAAAGTGCCAGATATCACATTGCACGTTCACACTCGTCTCTGCTCCAGTACCCGCCGGACTCCCAGGACGTCTTTGTCGTCAGTGGCTCGGATGACAGTAAATGCAGAAAGTGAGCAACTGCCTGATGTGGGAAAAAATTGCTAATCTTCATTTCCCCTACTGTCCCGAATCAGGAACACACAGTTCTCAGGTTTACAAACAGATGGTCATCCATAATGCAGCTTCTTAGCTTTTTTTATGGGAGATGTCAAGCTGTGATGCATTATCAATAGGCAGAGCGCCAGCTAATAAAGGCAAATCACATTTTCACAACCCCAAACCAAGACTTCTGCATATGCGTACACACACACAGTAATTAGTGTAAACACCTATTAACTGTTGGGCTTGATATGTTTACAAGACATTAAGTACATATATATTGGTACGCTATAAATTATAGAAATTTACATTCAACCCTGATTATGTATTGTGCTGGAATAATGATCCATTTGCAGGTTTAAAACAAACATGGCACGTGAATGCTTGGAAGCAATATATTGAACAGGACATAATTTGTGTGCTGGTGATGTTGGTGATGGTGGTGACGGTGTAAATTAGTCAGGGGCACAGGAAAAGAAATATACTTTTCAAAACAGTACTTTTAAAGTCCTTCACAGGAGGCAGAAAAGATAAAGATGGAAAATGTGAAAAGCAGAAAATATTTTAAAAGAGCAAGACAAAGAATACAGGTGACTGTTAATTAATTGGCATCTCTGAGGCTTTGTACATGACTTTTTTTTAAAGTCATCCCCATTTGCATCTATAGTAACTATAAAAAGTCCAGGTCTCTGGTTCTAAAGAAGGGGAAGGTTACAGACAGAATCCCCTTCAGGCTGGGAGAACACTAGATCCCCTTAGTCACTGAGAGACCAGTGAAGAGCCTTGGGAAGGTCTTCAGCTGCAGCCTGAATGACAGAGACTCCATCAAGGCAACCGGTGCTGACGTGGAGGGATGGTTGAGAACATTGGATACATCTGGGCTCCCTGAAAAATTCAAGGCCTGGGTCTACCAGCATGGAATCCTCCCAAGAATCCTCTGGCCTCTGCTTATCTATGAGGTCCCAATGTCTGTGGTGGAAGGTTTTGAGCAAAGGGTGAGCAGCTATCTATGCAGATGGCTGGGTCTGCCATATAGCCTAAGTAATATCGGGCTATATGGGAACACCAACAAGCTCAGGCGCCCTTTTAGCTCAGTCAGGGAGGAACACCTGCAGTACTCTGGATTCAGAGGCAGTCCACCAAGCAGAGACTTGGCTGAAGCACAAGGCCATCCTTTAAACAGTTGCGCAAGGCAGAGCCAGACTTGGGAACTTAACAGCGATTCAACATGACTTTGCCAGCGGAAAGGAGAGATAGAGGCTGGTACAGGAGGAGGTGCGAGCTTCAGTTGAGGAAGAGAGAACCAGCAGAGCAGTGGCCATGCGGCAGTAAGGCACCTGGAGTGGGAGCAGGCGATGGAGCGGAGTGTCACCTGGAAGAACATCTGGAAGTGGAACCACCAGAAGATCAAGTTCTTGATTCAGGGTGTCTATGATGTCCTCCCAAGTCCATCCAACGTGTGCACATGGGGAAAATAGAAACACCTGCATGCCCCCTCTGTTCCAAAATAGGGACAATAGAACACATCCTGAGCAGCTGCTCCAGGGCGCTAGGTGAGGGCCGGTATTGATGAAGGCACAACCAGGTCATTAAATCCATCACGGAGGCAATCAGCAAGAGGATCAAGGACAGCTGATACACCCAAGTTATAGCCAATGACATTCACTTCATCAGGGAAGGACAAAAGCCAGAGAAGACACCGAAAAACTGCTCTGTAGGTTTGCTATCTACAGCCCGAGACTGGGCGATGACAGTGGACCTAGAAAGGCAGCTGAAAATCCATATACACCTCACCCAATCCAAATCAAAACCTGATATCACCTTGGTCTCTGAGGCCACAAAACAACTGATCTTGTTAGAGCTGACAGTGCCCTGGGAGGATTGAGAGAGAAAGAGGGAGAAATACCAAGAACTGGTGGAGGATTGTCTGAGGAACGGATGGAGGACCAGGTGTATGTCAGTAGAGGTGGGCAGTAGGGGATTTGCCAGTCACTCCCTGAGCAAGGCCTACAGCCTGCTGGGCATAACAGGTGCTAACCAAAGAAGAGCCATAGGCAACAATGCGTAGGCAGCAGAAAAAGCATCCAGATGGCTCTGGTTAAAGAGGGGAGAGCAGTGGGGGCAGTAGAATGCCACTTGGACACAGGTCGGGGTCTGATCAGTCTTGGTCGGGTCGCCGGGATGAGGGTGTCTATTGCAAGACCAGAAACACCCAGTGACTCCTGGATACAACACTGATGAAGTATCCAAGGTTGTGCATCAGAAGCTGTTTCTGTGAACTAAATGCACTTTACACTTACATTTAAAACTAAAAAAATAATATTTTTTAAGGTGTCGTCATTTCAGAAAAGAAAGTAAAATCACATATTGTATGTCAGTGCTTAATGGATAAGGATGGGGGGGTATTCTTTGTATTTCTTCTTCTGTATATGCCATCTCCCAATACTTTCTGACTTTCCTACCCTGGTGTACATCCCCAAGCCCATCTGTTTCTACTTAAGACATACATATTAAAAAACAGCTCATGAATATATACTTCCTTGTTTGTTTTTTTAAACGGCCAAATTCTTTCATAAAGCAGCTGGGCACTAGTTTATAGCAGATGTTACTCAAACAGGAGTAAACTGTGCATTTGTTGCAGACTATTTTCCGTCACAGATTTGGTGCACTTCTGAGTATTTACAATAGCAGAATGGTGTTTGTGGGAACGACTTCTAAATAAACTACAGTGTCCAGGGTAGTGTTCAGGGTAATGAAGGGATGTTACCCAGAGCTAAAATGTGGCACATTGATTAATAGTTTTTTGGACAATGGCACAGAGTCAGCTACACCAGGCTTTGGCTACACACAAAATACTTGCAGGTTGGATCAATTCATTGTTGGTCTTTTCATGGGAAGAAAAATATAGAATATGTCTACAAAGGTAAAGTAGAATAAACTGTAAGCCTTTTGTGTTAAATTGATTCAACAGACTAGACTTTCAAATGTCTCTCTGCCCTCCAGATAATAGCTCCTTGGCTGCTCAGACAACCAGGGAGAGCTGTGATAGACAAGTCTACCACAAACCCCCATCAGGCTGTGAGAGGGTATCTTACCCCGCAGGACAGAAGCTCCCAGCAGGTCTTCACCACACTCCCTTCATCTTCCCGGAAGGCTTGTCCTCCATAGAGACTCTGCTCACAAACATCCAGGTGAGGCTCTGCCGGGGCTTTATTATTATTATACTCTGAGATGAATGAGCCGCTATTTGGGATTTCCTGAAATGGTAAATAGCAGATGAGGCAGCCATTTAGGATGTGCAGTAATTGGGATGGGCATGTGCTGACCTGCTTCTCCGATTTTACATGTCTTTGTTATAGCAGAGTCACAATGAAAGCACTGACTGGCTGGGTTTTTCACAGGAAGAAAAAAAACATGTCTTTAACCTCATCTGACCCTGATGTGATGGCACTTAGCATATAGTTAAAAGACTTTCATAAGGTTCAAATCAGATTTTATTTCTATTTTCTTTTCCTACCTGAGTAAATCCAGGAATTATACACCTGACTGAAACATTAGACCAAACATTGTCTTAGGAAAAGCCAAATTCTTTGTGATCTTTTTATCTTAACAGTAAAAAGATTTAAATGCTCCTTTTTTACATTAACTACAGCTCATTTAAAATTACTTTAATATTGAAATATTGAAAACAAACAGCCTTTGTTTAAAGTGTTGTTAAAGAGAAATATTTACAAAGGATTAGGTAAAGTAAGGGTCTTTTTTTCTCTCTGGTGCAAGTCTTTGAAGAAGACAAACACCTCTCCTGGCTTCTGATCAGTGTGTAACCTGTTGATGTGTTCCTGTGTGTCTCCAAGCAGGGTCTGCTGAGGGTTGCCATAGAGAACGCCCGGGCGCAGGAGAAGCAGGACCAGATGGAGAGGACGGAGCTAAAGATGGAGCTAGTCCGAGAGAGGGAGCTCAGAGAGACCTTGGAGAGACAGCTTAGCATGGAGCAGAAAAACAGAGGTAGGCCACACCATACCAAGCATCACATAATGTATCTTAGGGAGTAGATACTCAGGTTTGCAGAAAATGCAGCGGAAACCCTCAACTGTGTTATGTGTTATTATTACCTGGAAGTTATTTTGGTATTACCTCACAAAACTACCATATATGTTTTCTGTTCTGAACACTGGCATTGTGTTCATTTTTACATCTAAACACTGACAATTCTGCTGTCTGCTGTCACTCCTCTGTGAAAGCATCCACTTTGATTTCATGGTGTTCTTCCAGTATTAGTATTAAACTGTAAACCAGGAGCATTTACCGACTATTACTCAAAAATGCAAATCTCACTGAAACCACAACAAGCTCACAATACCTTCAAAGTCCATAGATACAAACAAAGCATCTGAATAATTTTATTTGCTAAACACATTTACTTGACATTCGTCATCTGTCGTTCCTTCTCTTCTTCGTTTCTTCCTCCTCTCGATTCAGTTCTGATCCAGAAGCGCTTGAAGAAGGAAAAGAGGAGTAAGAGGAGACTACAGGAGGCCTTGGAGGAGGAGGTCAAACTGCGTGATCAGGCAGAGCACACCCTGTTGCACACTGCCAACACACACACAGGTGCAGCAACAGAAACTGTTTTGGACATAATGAATTATTTTATTCATTCACAATAGTCTTTTGTGAGCCTAAAGTTATCACAACCAACGTAATACTCATTTTCATAATAAATGTCACCGAGCCTTCTGTTGCAACATAGCCTTGACTGTTCATGTGCCTCTGATTTAAATGTCTTTATTAATTATTGACCAAACTACAGGCCATCAATCATCAGCAGCCCCTCCTCACACAGAGTCCGTGACCCAGGACATGGATGGGAGCAATCACAATGACAACAGGCTGGACACCAAGGCAACAGTACAAGGTACAGGTGTCCAGATAACTAATACAGCTTCCTTTGTGTGTAGCTATGAAAAACCAGCTTCATATTCTGATTAGTTAAAATGTTATAGTTGTGCAACTATCAGACAAAAAAGACTTAAGTAGAAAACAAGTCAAATGTTCTCTCACCAACAGACACCTTAAAGGAAATTAAAACAAAACAAACAATCGTATTACATACTTTTCAAATGTCATATCATTTTTATTCTTCTCTTGGCAATCTAGTTGTTAAATATAGTAAGAATGAATTTGTTTAAAAGAAAAGATATGTGTACCAGTCTTTGTAAAGGTACTGCACCAAGTTTGTGGGAATAAATTACTTGTTAACAGTGGTAAATTGACTGAAAAATGCCATTTCAGTGTAAGAATTGTGGAATAAACAGTCATATACCTGCTGCTGGGGATTTATCTAGCTCCCATCAACTGAACTGGGACAACAGATTTTATTATTACTTACTGCTTTTGATGCTTAACTGACCAGTCTACTGGAAGGGTTTTCAAAGATTTCACAGGGAGACCGCTCCTGAGAAGTTGAACAAAAATTAAATGAAGCATAAGGCAGTTCACTGGGGCTACAATTTTAATGGAGATGGGCGTTTAATGTATTTATTTTGTCCGCCATGCAACGTCTTCAATAGACAGAAAAAGAAATGGCCGTGATCTGTAGCCCGGCCTCATCAAAGGAGTGCATGGTTCCAGCCCACCTCTGCTCCGCGCCGTGCCAGGACCGCCGTACCAGACAGCGTGCTTGTTCAAAGCCAATTTTTAATTGAATGTCAGTGAAGCAAGAAGAGAACTGGCCACTAATTAACGGCTGTCTTAATTGTCCTCGTGACGAGTTTGTTTGGACATAATTTGCATAATTAACACCCAGTAATAAATCATTTAAAGGGGAATTGTCTGTCAGGCAGTAGGGCAGGATGTGGTTCCTTTGTGCCAGGAAGTTTTATCGCCAAAAACAGGGATCAGGGGCCGAAAAACACTTTCAACTGAGACTTACTTAATAATGATCTTTTATTAATGGTCTTTGGTCAAGGTTGTAGGGGGCCTTGTTCAATATTTATGCAAATGAATTAATAGCATACATCATTTTGCCCTCCTACTGTTACAGTCACTGTGGTCGAAGAATTTGTCCAAATTCATTATAACTTATAGAATTTTGATTGTGTTTTATTAGACTGGATTTCTTTCTGGATTTCAGAGGGCAGAGTGTTCCTGCAGACCAGTGGGATGTACTGAAGACGAGGTGGAAGAATGGATGGATGAATGGATAGATGAATGGAAGAATAGAGAGATGAACATTCCTCGCTTATGAGAAATAAAACAGGCATGCTTGGTCACACAGTGGCATCTGAGATACACATCTCCACCTCCTTGAGAGGACTCCCCTAAATTTTAAGGGTGACATTTGAACTTTTTCTTTGTTCTCTTGATAATTTATTGCAGTTATCACTGAATCTTGGCCGTAGTGGGAACAGTACTTTATTCTAAAGATGTGTTTGACTGTGTTTCTTTCAAACAAGGTTTTTAGATCCTAGATGAAGATGACCATAGTTGTTTTTGTTTTTTTGTTAGTGCTGTTTATCTTACAACAAGTGATGAATACACCTTGTAACAGAGTTCTGTACATATATATAGCCATCATTTTTGTTATTATTATTATTATTATTATCAGAAAAACATAAAGGCATGTTGTACAGTCAGTAAATGACTTGTATTGTGTATGTTATGCAGTAGTGCAGTTTGACAATACAAACAATACAAATCCTTTTTATTAAATTGTGTCAGTGCTTCTTTCTTTGTTTCATAAATAACTGTTGAATAACTATTTGTTTATCTAAAATACATAACACCTTTGAAATTGTGGATTTATTTGATAGTTTTGTTGTTTTTTGTGACAGTTTTGCATTCTGTGGTACGGTAAACCCTTGAGATTTGTTTGTGTGTGGAGGAGGGGCAGGTCCATGTGCTTGCATGTCTATACATATGTGAGCGTCTGGGTAGTGATGTGACATTGATTGTTTCACTATCTTCAAAAACATACACGTAAGTATCGACAGAAGGGGAAGGGGGGGATCCGGATCAAATGTAAGCTGTCCTTTAGTAAAACATTATGACGATGCACTCTCTTTCTCTGTGGCTGCACTCATTTTTTTTATCATGTTTCTCTAAAATATAAAGCAGGGTGAGGATCTTCAAAAGCTATACTTGGGTCAATATATAGTTAAGAGTTGAGATATTTGGTAAATTTATGGAAACGTGAGACAAGAATTAAATTAGATTAGAATTGTGTAAAGAAAATGTTTTTAAAAAATGTGTGAAAATGTATGGCTCTTTTATAGTCTTTGCTGGCCAAATATTAGCATTGAACGAGATGGAACCGTATCTAATTGAACTAATGAATAACATTTTCTGACTTGTTTTGGATTGCAGGTCTGAAATTGTCTAGCAAAATAAATCAATTGTTGCTCAACTTGTAATTTAGAATTTCACAAAAAAGTATTCCTGCATACATATTAGATATATTTGAAAGCATCATGAACTGAGTTTTTTGTATTCCTCAACAGATGCTGAGGGCAATTGAATGAATAATAATCATAATGTTGAAGCAGATCATTTCCTCTACAGAAGATGCTCAGGATTTGCTGAAGTTTTCTAAAGTCCTAAATAATATAATTCACATTGTTTTGAAGTCATTTGTTGTGTCAAAATAATCCTTGAAGTAGGCCAGAGTTTGCTCGTGCAACCTTGTGTAAATGTGCAGTGTGCCATTTCCTGGACACAGGCAGATAAGCTGTGATGCAGAACTAAAACAATACCTCTGTTACAAGCAATTCTTCCTGAATACAGAGTGGCTGACAAGTGAAAAGCAGTGATTCACATACATGAATGTGTGAATGAGTCATCAGCTTTTCAGATGACCACCTCTGAGGCTGTCTTGACTAAAAAGGTTTGTGACTTAATTCAGCTCACCGCTCTACTCTTTCACAGTCCCTTGTATCTCTCTCTCTCACACAGACACACACACACGCATCCCTTACAATTCACATTGTCCTGCCGAGAGACATGTAATGGAAAAGATAAATGGAGGATAAAGCTAAGGTGACAGGACTGAGCATGCATGTGTGTATGTGTATTTCCATATGTGTATGTTTTTGCTTGTGTGTGTGTGTATGTGTCCGCGTGTGTGTACTGCACAGCAGACCAGCAAACCATCTGCTCATCTCATCTTAATGAACAAAGCAAACAGCAGGAGTCAAGGCTGTCTCCAAATCTGGAGTCTCTTTATTGGTAAGCACACACACACACACACATTTGCACATCTCTGCACTGTTTAATCTGATTATCTTTGATTGAGAACAGGGGCAAAGCAACCTTTTTAGACCTCACTCCTACATCAGTGACAGAGAAGGTCTGAAACACAATTAGCAAGCTGTTCCTGAGCTCTGCTTTGCAGTCACATCTGACCACAAGCAGCCACATAGACTTAATGGGTGGGAACTAACCAATGGGAACTAGCATGCATACTGCATCTGTGAATGATGAGGAAATGCAACACTATTAGACAGCTGTTCGCCATATCTTTTCAAATGTACTTGGACGTAACATAAGCATTGGATCAATTGGCTCAGGAGCAATCACAGCCAGGCATAAAGGTATACACACGGTTTGATGTGAAGAAAAACTGGCAGCCGGTAGTATAAGACAAAGCAGTGACTCTGCAAAGGAAGTCTGGACCTTGACAAGATACGACACTGTGTGCATAAGGCCAAGAGAAACATACGCAAAAGCCATTAATCTGGACTTTGTGCAGCCACATCCTGCTCAAGGCCTCAAGGATAATTAACACTTTTACCTCTCTGACAGAAAGCTGACCACATGGCTTCAAGACATGAAGCACTCCCTGTCTGCTGCTTCTATGCATATCTAATAAACACATATTACACACTGAGCTAGTGGTCAATTATGACAAAGATCAAACATTATTAGACCAGTGCTTTAGGACCTGGGACTACCCTGTCTGAGGGCCGTCAGATAATAGCAGGATGGCATCGTGGGTAAGGAGACTATCCTTCCTACGACCTGTGGATGGGGACCTCTTAGTGGTCACTATGCAGAGAAAGTGTGTACAGATGGAGATGACCCCGCTGTGCAGATGCACTGTGATGTGATGTTCAGGGACCATGCTCATAAAACATGTTTTATGAGGCTTTATTAAAATAGTGCACTCTCCTCATCTCTCTCATGGTTTATTTTTTTACTCTACATTTTCTTTTTAGAGTTTTCTTTTTTTATTTCTTATATGTATGTTTTATTATTTTAACTTTGACTCATTGTATTCATATACATTTTATTTTTTGTTTGTTTGCTTGCTTGTTCAGTTCTCTGCTTTGCTTTGAAAATAAATTATTGTTAGTATTATTATTATTATTATTAGTAGTAGTAGTAGTAGTAGTATTAGTAGTAGTAGTAGTGATGAATTGGTAGCAATAATAGTATAATAGTATAAGTACACTAAATTACATTTATTTAGCTGATGCTTTTATCCAAATTAATTTACAAGTGCATTCAATCATGTGGCAATTGGGCCAAGGTGCAATCTGTAATCAATTAATGTGACTTGTTTTATTTAGCTTTAGACTTAGTTTGTTTTGTTTGCTACTTTGCTTTAAAATACATTATTATTATTATTATTATTATTATTATTAGTAGTAGTAGTAGTAGTAGTAGTAGTAGTAGTAGTAGTAAAAGTAGTAGTAGTAGTAGTGGTAGGCTAGTAGTAGTAGTAGTAGCAATGTATCACTGTTGAAACAAATTAATTTTCCATTGTTTTTTTTATCTTATTCATTATTTTTTTGTCTATGATATTACTTAGTAGGCTACTTTCATTTGCAAAAACATTATATAAATTAGGTGGAAATATTTATTTTAGTTGCATTCCTTCAGCATTTGATCATACATAAATAACTTACCTTTATTTCTAATTCGCTTCTATTCCCTCAGTATGAAAGACCTTAATGGGAATGAGGTGTTTAGATGAGGTTATCAGTAAAATATCTAGGGAGCATCATCTCGTTTTCAACGCGGAGCAACAGCGCCCTCTGCCGGTCCGTCTAATCCTAATGTCAGAGAATGACTGCGAATGAACCCTTTTTGGGCTTGTCGGGCTTCTGTAGGAGATCCCCTTTCCCCTGTCGCTTCTCCTCACAGTCACACCATGGGTCCTTCCTCCAACTATATTTCGATGTCTTTGTGTTAGGTTTCTGTTGCTTTGCGATTAACGGTCTTCGTCTGGATTTCGTTAACTCATCTGGACACAATGTTCACCTCCACTGGCTCTCGGGGCCTTTGTAAGTATCCCGGATCCGCCGTTAAACGACAGCCGGACTGTGGCAGTCCTCTCACCGCTTTTCCTGTCAGTTCCAACGGTGACAGCTAGCTAGCTAGCTAGCTTAGTCAACCGACAAGGTATTATTGCGCTGGAATTTATTTATTCGAAGCAGTATCCATCAGTTATTACAGCTGCGTTTAGTTAATTAAAGCTTTTTCAATTTAACTCAAGCTAAGTCGGTTGGTTCAGCTAAATTGTGCGTTAAAACTAATCGAATTTGTGAACATGTCATCTTCTGAATAGCTAAATAGTCAGCTGCAGTTATATTACGTTACTGTCTGTCTCCCCAGCCACATTAGTCACTTCTCTCTCTTCCATCTACAAAACCTTTGCCTCGTAAACCGTAACATGCAGAGCTGCTCGCTAAAGAAGGCGACAGTGTCACTGTCCCGTCGTAAATGTGTTGTGTGTATGTTCTGCACAGACAAGGCTCCCCTGTCTAAAGGCCTCCTGCTGGTTCTCAATGGGCTGACTGTGATGCTCACCCTGCTGCCACAGTACCAAGAACTGTTCGTATACAACCTGCAGGCTGTCACACAGCAGCATCAGGTATGTCTCCAGTATGTGTCTTAGTGAGTTAGACACAGAGGTGAGGGACTAAAAACAAACACCCAGTACGGTGTGTATGTGTCTCTGGGTGCCACACTCTTCTATTGGCTTGTTTTTAATAGACACATATACATTAACCATCATCGGGACAGGACTTTTTGAAAACCATAGGATTCACTTTGGCATATACCCAGTCCAACAAGAAATAATTATTTCAGAAAAAAGCAAGTTTTTAAAACTAAGTGCATTGCAGTGTGAACTATATTGATGAGACT
>NC_045749.1:8857440-8864795 GCF_008692095.1 Etheostoma spectabile | reverse complement strand
TGAATAAGAGGCTGAAGGAACACAAGAAACTGACATCAGCTGTTTGTGAGATGACCAATACTGGTGGCGGCATCGTTTGGGGAAGGAGTTAAAGGTCTTGGACCATAAGACAGTGTGTGGCTGGAGAAAGATCAAACCCATAATCTGATAACAAAGACAGGGATAGCACTTACCGCCATACACAACCACCTGTTGAGCCACTTCCATTCGCCGATGAAAACCATGCGATGCAGTTGAAAGCTCTGAAAAAAGCTACTTGACTTCATATTATTTTGTCACACAGTTAAAAAAAAGAAGAAAAGAAACGTAGTGCTTTATGGTGGGTCCGATATACTGTATATACAGAAAAGGCATCATTACACAATGTCATCCATCTTCCCCTGTACAGTATTTGATTGTGTGTAAAAATGTGCTCTCCTTCTCGCTTGTGTAGGTCTGGAGGTTGTTGTGTGGCAGGCTGGTGTGTCTAGACATCAAGGACTCCTTCTGTAGCAGCCTGCTCATTTACAACTTTCGAGTCTTTGAGAGGAGGTTTGGCACCAGGAAGTTTGCCGTAAGTACCAAAAGCCATTGATAGAGGAATACATAGAACTTGCTGATATTCGTAGCTGAACTAGATTCTTCCAAAATCTAGAATGGATGGAATTAATGTGATGAATTGCCATTTCACACACCAGTTACTTTCATAAACAAAAGCAACATTTTAAGATCTTTTCTAACAGGTCTATATTCAAATACCATCATCAATCAGAATCAATATTAGCTTCACGTCAAAGTGTCCTTGGGCAAGACACTGAACCCAGAGTTGCCGTGCCATCGGAGTGTAAATGTGTGTGAGTGTTTATCTGATGAGCAGGTGGCACCTGTATGGCAGCCTCGGCCACAGTGTATGAATGTGTGTGTATGGTGAATGGTTCCCGTACTATGTAAAAGCACTTTGATTAGTTGTTAAGACTAGAAAAGCGCTATATAAGAACAGTCCAGTTACATTTACCTCTGGATTGTCTTTTAGGGAAGAGGACATTGACTTCCTCACTAACTTGCTGTGTAACAAACATTTTACAATGACTTTGTGTTTGTGGAAACGTTTGAACACTGGGACAAGAGTTTTGCTTTCTAGTATTGTTCTAATCATATATGGTGCTCTTCTTAATTTTAGTCCTTCCTTTTGGGCACTTGGTGTCTCTCTGCGCTGATGGACTTCCTGCTGGCCCAGGCTTTCCAGTTTCTCTTTGACTATGAGGTGGAGGAACTGCCTGCGGGACTGTGAGTAGCTTGGTCACTTTAGTAGCCACAGTACATGATACGCTTCACTAATGCACGTGCTGTGTGTTCAAAAAGCTTTTTTTTAATCACTTTTATGAACACTGAGGATCCTACAATCAAAACATAATTTGTCTGGTAGTTAGGTTAATGTTGTGTGAAAGCAATGTTCAAATCCTGTGTCACTAAAGTGAAAAATCTTCATTTTCCAACATTTATAACTATGTAAGCCTTGGGCAGTATCCCTAATTTTCATTTCCTAATCCCCTGCCTGCACTATATTTGGGTATACGGTATTTAGATGGTGGTGGACTGTGACAGCTGCCTCCACCTCCACAAAACAGGGAAATAAAAATGGCTTGACAAACTCAGTGAAACAATAAATTATTGTTATTAAGAGAAAGTAACTAGTTCCAAAAGCCTAACATTGTCTTTCCTGGCATTCCTGAAATATTACTAGGACTGCTCAATATGTATATATATATATATATTATGCCAGTGTCTGGTGAACAGTTCAATACTCAGTTATTATTAAGCCACACATAATACATTACAATTGTCGCGTTTAAAATTCAAGTTTGAAATGCAGATATTTTTGTTTAAATTCTGTCTGTCTCATTTTCTGTCTTCTCCATCCTTTACTTTTCCCTTTCCTCTCTCACAGGCTCGCTCCAGTCTTCTCTCTATTTGTGCCTTTCTACCGGTTGATCCCCAGGATGCCGGTCACCCAGGTTCTGGGCCACATCGACATCACCAACAAGTCTCTGGTCTACATAGTAGGCTTGCAGGTAAGCCCATGTTCTACTAGTGTGGGGATGTATGTATCCATTTTTCTTTCTCTTTTACTGTTCATGAATTCTTGGAAACACCCGCTTTCCAACTAGTGTGATCTAAATTGTTTCTGTCTTTTTCCTCCTTCTGTTGTGCAGCTGTTGACCTCCGGTCACTTCATGTGGCTCCTTGCACTCAGTGGACTGGTGAGTAGCCAAATTCTTCTTGTTACTACTGTGTACCCTGGAATTGTACTGGTTTTGGTGTTAATTTGCTGTAGGTTGTAAGCTATCATTTCACGTATTTCAAGTAAATTAAGTCATTGTAATATTGCTTAATATAGGTTTGGCTTGGGACTGTAATATGATATACCTTTTTTTTATTAATGTGTTTTTCAGATCTCAGGCGGACTCTACCACTCCAATGTTCTCTGGTTGCAGAAGGTCCTCTTTGTACCTGCCTGGGTGTCTTGCATTGGGCGTTATACTCTTGAGCCAGTCTTCTCAAGTGAGTCCAGTCATTAATAATCACATACAGTACATCCAGTGCAAATCCTTTTGCATAGTGACCAGTGTTACAAGGCCTGGCATGGAGTTGTTGTCCCTCTCTGTGCAGTGCTATGATGCAGAAGGACTTACAACATTAACGTATTCTCAATTGTCTTACATATTTATTAATTATCCTTAATGATACAAAAGAAAACTTGAGGAAATGTAAAACTAATGTTGGCTCAATTTAGAATTAGGATTAAAGTAGGGCTGTCAGCATTAACGCGTTAATCCCAATACTTTTTTTTTGTCTGCCTCTTATTAATCTGTGGTCATCAAGGCTCCCAACCGAGTAGTGAGACGCCCCTGGGGATGGGAGCCACTTTGGACATCCAGAGGCAGCAAAGGATGGACATACTCGATCAGCAGCTGCTGCTGGCCCAATACAATGAGTCCACGAGGAACACTAGACAACAGCCCCGGGTAGAGGGACACACACACACACACACAATGTCAGAACTTAATCACCGCAGGCATCAGTAATTACAGTTTACAATAGATAAATATTACAACAAGGTGTGTGTGTGTGTGTGTGTGTGTGTGTGGTCTGGGTTGTTACAGTGGACCAGGTATTTCCCTTCCCTCAGACAAAGAGGACAAAACCGACCCCCCATGCAGGCCCGCCCCCAGGCTCAGCCACAGCCATCCACACACTCCCCTCTATTGGACAACTCTCCTGTTGCAGAGGAGCAGGTTGGTGTTCACCTCTCTGAACCTGTTATTTTCAATGCGTTTTTCACTAGTAGTATTTGTTTGTATAATTTCTATATAATATTTCACATTTTTGGGACCTGGATGACTCAAAATCTTCATAGACTGACAGAATGCTACAGTATCACTTGTTCAACAAAACTTGATTATCATGCCCTCCTAAAACTTAGTTTGTGCAGGGCACCCTTGTAAAAACATAGTCCCGAGTGATGATTTGTCTGCTGCTTCTGTCTTAGCTGATGTATTTTTTTTGTCCCTCAGGTTGCACTGTTGGTGGAAATGGGCTTTTCTAGGATTGATGCCCTCGAGGCCCTCAGAGCTTCAAACAACGACATCAACATGGCAACCAACTTCCTCTTGCAACACTGAGAGACAGTTCAGTGAGAATTAACAGAGGTGAATGAGCACAGAGACAGAAAAAAACAGGAGTAACAACAAACAAAATGGATAGAAAATGAAGGACAGTTAATGATGGAGAATTTGTACAGATAATGTGAAGTCTGTGTCACTGCTTGCTGAAGCAGTTGTCAGGCTGCCTCAACCTGAACTGAGCCCGATAGCAGGCTGATTAATGAAGAGGTGTGAAGCACAAAGTGGAAGACATTTGCGTCATAGCTTTCTGATGGCCGTCATGGTGTGAAACGCGTCGTGACATAGACCTCTAACTCCAATATACAGAAACCAAACGGTGGAGGAGGTGGTGCAGTGGAGGAAATATAAAGTGGGTTGTTTCTTTTAAAACGGAACTGATGCTGAAGCACACACATCAGCTAAGATCCGACCCACCTACTCCACAGGGGAACCAACTTATAGCTGTATGAAATAGAGTTTTAAAGGTCCCATGGCATGACTTTTTTTTTTAACGTTAATATGCGTTCCCCCAGCCTGCCTATGGTCCCCCAGTGGCTAGAAATGGCGATAGGTGTAAACCGAGCCCCGGCTATCCTGCTCTGCCTTTTGAGAAAATGAAAGCTCAGATGGGCCGATCTGGAGGTTACCTCCCCTTTCTCTGCTTAGCCCGCCCAGAGAATTTGGCCCACCCACGAGAGCGTGACCCCTCCCCCTTCCTCCTCAAAAGCTACAGACTCAGAAAGGGCACATACTAAGGAAAGCTCATTGTGGGACTGGCTCTATTGGCTGTAATTCTGCACCAAGGGTGAATATTGGGAACGAGACTTCAGATATGGTATTAGGGGACCACTAAGGTCTATATAAAAGCAAATCCAAAGAGTATCATGTCATGGGACCTTTTAAAAAACCCACTGTCATGCACTGCTGCTCTACTTCCAAAATTGCTTCTACGTAACCAGCATCTTAAACCCTCATAACTGGTTTCAGATGGTAAGTATGACAAGTAAAACAGATAAAGGGGCACAAGTTTTTGAGACAATGGATCAGAGAACATTATGTCATCTGACAGGTTTTCACCTCCTATTGGATAATAGTAAGTATGTGCTCATGGGTGTTGTTTTTGATTTTGCAGCACCTGCTAGAGTTATGTTTAACTCCACAAGAAGTTGCAGCAGTCATGATTACAACTTCCGAATTTATGATTTCCATGAGCAATATAACTTTACCATGATTTTATTACACAGTTGTCATTTATTTATGTTGGCAGTGTTTCATGGAAGTAGCAGGCTTCAGCTCTTTCCTGCTTGAGATGTTTTAGCAAAGCCGTTACTGACTGACAGCTACTGTAGGAGCAACATTTCTTCCGTTTGTTACTCTACGAGTACATTGTTGGGGACAGACAGCTATCTCAGGGTCTATGAGGCGTCTTTTTCTGTTAATGACATAATCACATTTACAGACATGAGTGCCCATACACACACGCACAGGAGCCCTTCGAGGAGTTCATGTTTTATCATTTGATTAACACACTCCTTAAGGTTTAATTTATTCTGTCTTGACTGAGTTTAAGTCTTTTCTTTGCCAGCACATGTGTCTGGATCATAGGTAGTCCTAAAAGGCAGACTATATTTATTATACAATATCATAACGAGATACATGTATGGAGACTATGCACTGCATACTAACTACTTTATGTATATAAACATCCAAACATTTTGTGCAAGAGAAGTAACATTGCAGCCACTATGTATTGATGTCAAAGACAGATGCTAGTTTTATATTTTGTGAGTAATAATATTGATAATATATGACCACTGAGATGAGTCTGTCATTGTGTGTATGTATTTCTTAGAGTGATATAATAACAGAGTGTGATGAGGGAGTTGTTGCATGGACAACTTTCTGATGAACTGTAATGAATCGTATTTGATCTGTGGAATAAATCAACTTGCAGATGGAATTATTTGCAACGCATAGACATGGGTTCATTTGTTTCAAGAGAAAATGTTATATCACGACATGAGCAATGCAAGGAAAATTAGAAGGGTAACGTTAGTACAGTTACTTTTTGAAAATTTGACAGTAATAGTAACAGTAGTATTTCAATGGCAGATGTTCCTGGTGGTGAAATGTCATAGTTCTGTCATTTAATGTCTCTAACAAGTCTTCAAATTGATCAATGTGAGAAGTTTTTGATTGGGGAAGACTGCTAACATCTAAGAGACATATGAACCTCACAAATAGACATCTTTGTTAAAGCTGTCATAAGCCCAAAAAATAATTGGAACCACTGTGCTAGAGCACAGTATTTTCCAGCAACTTTCTTTAAACTCCAAAGCAGCTGCCACTCTCTTATGAATGTATTCTTCCACTTTCTTTTGAGTGGTCTGTTGTCTCCAAGACTACCTGAGATCTGTCAGGCAGAAACCAGTGTAAATACAACAGGACCATTATGCTCATGCTTTAGTCTTAGTTTGCCTTTTCTCAGTGTCTGTCCAAAGGCTTTGTTAGAGAGTACTGGTTTGTTTAGGCTTTAATTGGAATCCTGATACCCAATGTAGAAATATTCTTCAGTGTACTATTACAATACCAATCTTTCATGAACATTGCATGGTAAGGACAAAAAGTCTTAGGTAGTAATAACTCAAACCAAGAGAAATATTTTGTATTGAAATGTAAGTATTTGTTCTTTTTCTATGGGCTAAAATAAACCACACTGTAATGTGTGTATTTCAGGAAAAGTCAGTAGATATTGGCATTTCAAGGGTTGCATTATCCCAGTGGAAAGTATAAATTGTTCAGCCTATAAAACACCATTAGACAATACAAGATTTAAAAAATAAAAAGTCTAACCATGTTATGACTGATTTGAGAAATACTTTTTTAAAACAACATGACCATGATTGCGCTGTTGTTGTTATGTTAAGTTTCCTATCGTCACTAGATGGAGACATTGTGTGAGGTTAGCCCTCTGCCACACCCACCCGCTCCCATTATTCCACAGAGCAGACATCTCCAGCCGTCTCGCTCCAGGGTGGCTGAATATCAATGGAGAGAAATTATGCACATCTTCAAGTCAAAGAATTCCAAAAGCATATGATTTGCCAAGTATTCTCAGAAACACAAAACGAAAAATTTGTTTGAGCAGCCTATATGTTTTTCCTTTTGCATATGTTGCACTTGAAATCACGTCTGAACTCTCAAGAGACGTGTTTTTATTTTATTCAAAGGTCTCCTGAGTTCACAGTCACACATTTCCATTCAGCCTCAGCTGACGCTGAACCCAGTCAAGCAGTGCATCTTTTAATGGCTGCTGAATTGAAAAGCAGCTTAAACCAGAGTGATTAATATCTGTGTGTCTCTTTGTGTTGCAGTGTTTAATTAAAGGCACTGATGAAAGAAAAATACTTTACTGACAACCAACCTCATTAGGGACATTCTTTTGTGAAATGCCCACTTAATGTGAAGCATTAATCACGCCTTGTTTGGAGGTAAAGATTTTGATTTTTTTTTAATGTTGTTTTAGTCATATTTAAAGGTTCCATGACATGCTGCTTTTTGGATGCTTTTATATAGACCTTAGTGGTCCCCTAATATTGTATCCAAAGTCTTTTTCCCGAAATTCAGCCTTGGTGCAGAATAACAGCTAATAAAGCCAGTCCCACAATGAGTGTCTGTAGCTTTAAATTATATTGAGGAGGAGAGGGGGCG
>NC_045749.1:8854045-8857430 GCF_008692095.1 Etheostoma spectabile | reverse complement strand
GGGGGGGGGGGGCGTTACCAACTGCCATGCTTTGCTTGTTTTCAAGCCATGATGTCTATCTCTTTCTCATGGGTGGGCCAAATTCTCTGGGAGGGCAAAGCAGAGAAAGAAGAAGTAACCTTTCCCCTTATGATGTCATAATGTCAAGGGGAAGATTCCAGATTGGCCCATCTGCGCTTTCATTTTCTCAAAGGCGGAGCAGGATACCCAGGGCTCCGTTTATATCTATCGCCATTTCTAGCCACTGGGGGACCATAGGCAGGCGGACAGGGGAATTCATATTAATGTTAAAAAGCCTCATAAAGTGACATTATTATGCCATGGGACCTTTTAATGTCAAAAATTAGTTTAAATTATGTATCTTGATGGTTGTACATAAGTGAATGTCTCATTTTGACTTCATGTGTGTGCAAGCATGTCTTCACATTTAAACTGCTGTGTGGAAATATACAGTAGTTCCACCTGTGTTTTACCAGGATCATCAGCAACAGTAACAGAATGACGATGTATGTTCTAGGGGTTTCTCCTTGTCTGGCGGGGAAACCATTTTTGGTCACAGTACAGCCAGCTGTGGCCTTGAAACAGCAGTTGTGTCTGGCTATTTGTCACTTCAGTAAGCCGCCTGTGGCTCTACAAACCACTGTATGTACCTCTACTGTAATGACAGAGGGGATGTCTGTGTGTGTTTCTGCTTCTGCACTTCTGTCATTTTGAGGAAACGTTTGAGTTTTTGACTTTATTTAGGGCTAATTAGGCTGTTTAAAATGGGTATACTGTAGGAGAAAAATGTAGAGGTAAAAGCTTAAAGGGATGGTTTAACATTTGGGAAATACACTTATTCCATATTTTGCTGAGAGTTAGATGAGAAGATTGATACTGTGCCGACATGTGACAGTGGTATCAATCTTCTCATCTAACTCTCAGCCAGAGAGTGATTAAGCCTATTTCATAAAACTACTCTTTTAAAGCACAATGAATTGGCTTGGAACAAGATCTTAAAACAACACTGACAGTATCATGTACAGAGTTATGGTAAACAACAGCTGACATGGAGCAACTTTGTCATTCATTTGGAAACATGTGCACGTTCCAATGTTCCCTCTCCTTTAAGTTTTGTTCTCTTTAGCTGCTCAGTGCTTCACTGTTTGCCAGCAAGTTGCTAATTTTGTGTGTGTACTGTTTGGTGCTGGGAAGGTAGTATACAGGGGGTTTCTAGGGTTGATGAGAACTCTGAAAATGTACCACAATACAAAAAAAACTGAAATGTTTCTAAAAAGGGAAGTGTACAGTTAGGTGTTCTCTGTGGGTGTATCTCTATGAGTGACTTTTTCACCAAATATGATTCACTGTTAACATAAAAATATTGATTAACGTAGCTTTAAGGTCTACTGTAGAATCATTTTGAATGTTTTGAAATCAGTATCATGTCAGTACCAGCATTTATTTACAGAAGTAACATGTTTTGTGTTCATGTTTCAGTGTGAGTGAACTACTTGCTGCTGCTGAGCTGCTGGCTTGCATGTATCACTTCAAACAGCCAGAGGCCAGCACCAGCTCCAACCCTGTCTCCGGTTATATTCCCTCTCCAGCTCTGTTGCCATGGTGAGTGCATGCCGTTTTGTGTGGTTGCCATGGGGACCTATGTATTACAGCCTTCCTCCTGCTCTCATCATGTTTCTGCGTGATCAATTGTACGCTTCCTGTACACTAATGCTTAAAAAATCACATTAGCAGCCATGGGAGTGCCCTCAGGGATTGCCTTCTGTAGAAACACGTCTAGGTATTGCTGACCCGCTTTTAATTGTTGGCTGAAATACCAACAGCTAACAGCTGAATGATTTTCTCAATGTGACATTGCATGTTCAAAATGAGAAAAAAAATCCAAACAATGGAATCTTTTTTTTCTTTTTCACCTGTGACCCAAAGGTATGAAAGGCAAGAATGGCAAATGCCTCCCACTGATATGGTAATGATATTGAAGCTAGTGTGATTTGAGATAGTTACATCATTTGTTTATGTGCTGCATGTGTGTGTGGTTGTGCTTGTCAGTATGTCTGCCCACACGTGTTCACTTGCATGTGTGTGAGTCCACTGTTCAGCACGTGTGAATGTTTGCATCCCGTTCTCAGGGCAGAGAGCGAGCGGCAAAGGCCACTGATGTTTTCCCCTAGTCATTTTCAGAGGAACTTTATAGTTAATGGGCCAAAACAATGTACCTGCCCTTAGGCCATTCAGACATTTGGCATTTCACTTCCATTGTGTGCTGGCTCCTGTATGCCACTTGTGGTCTGTTTAGTCTGTGCTTGCTTCGGTTACGTCACACGGAGAGCAGTCTTCTTTAATCATCAGGGCTTGGCTGGGTTCACTTTAGAATTTGTGGGTTTTTGCAACCTGTTTTTCATCTTTCAGCAATGATAATAGTTTTCTTGATGGGCAAATTGTTTTTCTTTTTTCCCTTTCCTTTTGCTTGTTAACTTTTCTCACTAGATCTGCGCCTAGACCTGCCTGAATCCAATTATAAGAAACCCACAATCACACAAGATGCTCATTTGGAAAACAGTCATTTGCAACCCTAGCATTAAAAAAAAAAGCACTCTCTGCCGAAACTCTCTAATCAGCATTACTGTAAAGTAAGCAGCCATCACTCTTGACCATCTCCTGTCACTGACCCCAAGCATATGCCTTTCCTTGTGTCTACAAATTATGAAAGCTTTGGGAGTGTGGTCCTTTCTCCATCGGGACCACATGAACAGCATTTGTATGTTATGAAAAAAAATGTGATGACCACCTTTGTGCTGAAGTGACCAGGAAGAGATTTATTTGAGGTGATGCCTAAGTCCCACGTATTATTCTTTTTGGAGCACAGTTCATCTAAAAAAATAGTACCCATGCCAAACAAAGTGTCATCTGCCTTTTTCACTGTCTCTCCTTTTCACTCCATTTCCTGTTCTGGTACTCTGCTACACCACAGACACTCCCAGTAAAACTTGATTGTGCAGAATGTTGACAGGAGTGGAAACATCCTTCTTTTCTCTCTCCCCCCTTCATAAACTATATGTTGCTCTTTCTGTACCCGTGTATGGCACTCAGTACACTCCCAAGGATCTCTGTATCCTCTGACCTTTAATAAGGTTCACTTCCTCTGTAATTGTACACACACGGTATGGCATGAACGCATGCTTCATGCGCGGGTGTGTTTATTTTTATGCATGCATATGTGTGTGAGTGTGTCTATAAATGTGATGAACACAGAGTACCCATTCAGACTTCTAGTTAAGGTGAAGGTGTTAAGCTGATGAAAGCTTTCTCTTCCATTGCTCCTCTAAGTGAACTTTAAACACACACACACACACACACACACACACACACACACACACACACACAC
>NC_045749.1:8846488-8854035 GCF_008692095.1 Etheostoma spectabile | reverse complement strand
ACACACACACACACACACACACACACACACACACACACACACACACACTCTTCAGCAGATCCATTACATCCGGTCTTAAAGCAACTTCAAATAAATAAATACTTCCGACATTGTTCTGACTGTGAAAGGGTCCAGCTGTTAGTGCATTTATCATCGAGGCTTGGAGCTGATTCTGGTTGTCTGTCGGCACTGCTGACACACAGCAGGAAGATGCTTCCTTGACTCAACAACTTGGAGAGAGACATTTCTTTCTTTTTTCTACACTCTCCTTTGCTCTCTGCCTACTCATGACCTTACCCGACTTGTTTTTGTGCTTCGTCAGTCTTTTTAAGTAGTGCTAATTGGCCGTCCTGTTTCTAAAATGCATGGACTCACCATCCTATTCCAGTCATTGCAGCGTCTGAACACATCAGCTACTTCAGCATTCAGTAGGTCTATACATGGTTTTTAAAGGGGTCAGAATGCCCATTGTTCTTCTTAGAAATTCTCAATCCTTGGGGAGTTTGGTACAGTTAAAAGAAAAAGGGACAAAATCAACTAATTTCAGTCATGCAGCACACATGATAGATTAGAATTTGAATGTAGAATATGTACAGCATTAATATTTTACGTATGCACTCTGATGTTGTCACTCTCCGCAAGGACAAAGCTTATCATGGGCAGGGATTTGGGAGTGATGATAATGAGTTCCTCCCACTGCAAACATAGACTCAGACCCTACAGTGGAGGTGAAAATTATGAAATGCTATTTGAACAGTGACAACATTAACAACAACATTTAACAAGACTTTTTTTTGTTTTTTTTGTTTTTGCAAACAATCAATTATTACATGTACCTATAGTGTAACCAATGTCACCACTTCTAAATGACACACTCATACAATAGTTAATGCTGTCCGCTCCAGAGAGGAGAACCCCATGTGGACCCAAGTTGACTTCCTGAACTACATGTAGCTCGCAGTAGTTTTTCAGGTTATGTGGTCATAAACCAAAGTATTGGACAAATAAAAATTTTGACCTGATGATGGCACCAGATAAAAATTCAAGAACATGAATGTCAAAATTGTGCTCCATTTCATTGAAATCCACCCAACAGTCGCCAAGCTATTTCAGTGTGCACAAAAGTGTCTGACAGACCCACAGAACGACATTGCCTTTCTCTGTCACTAGCACGGTTAATATATGTGCTGTTGTCTTTAATAGATGTCCAAAGTCGTTTCCACCCTTGGTCCCATGGTGAGGGAAAAGAGCAAATGCAAGCGAGGGATTTGCTTTGATGTCATATAGACAGACCAAGTTTATTTGGTAGTAATATAAAAAAGGTCAAATTCAGACATCCTGTTTGTTTCACCTCATCTTAAGTACATACATATATCCCGTTGTGTCTGATTCGATTAGGTCACTTTGTTTAATTCACATTCTGTTTTGTTGTTGCTAGTTAAAGTATAATTACGTTTTGTTGACCTCTTTTATAGGCCTAGATCTGGATTCATATTGTTTAGCATTTTCTTTAGGTAAATAAAAAACAAAAAACAAAACTGCTTTCCTCATTGCCTCGCTGCTTGGTCCCTGACACTGTTTACAAAGCCATGCAATAAGCTTTACAAATAGGGTAATTGTGCCAAAAACAACAACAATAAAACAGTGTTCACTGTGTTGTATTTCACGATGTTGTCTTGTGTTTGTTTGAATGAGAAAAAGGGGAAATGACATTTTATGTGCCTGAAAATGAACAAGTACAAGATCACAATGATATACTGTAGTGCAGTATGGATGTAGTGTACTGTATGGATGAATGAATGGTGAAGATGTGCAAATATTCAGTGCACTATATGCACAGAAAGATGCTGGCACAAAGATGACCTTTACCATGGGGATGGACTGATGACACACAATCTCAAACACAGGCATCATTTATCAGAACATTCCTGGTTCCTTTTCATACCTGCATGCATGAATGGTTGGACACTTCGATCACCTCCGTGTTGGGGAGTAGAAAACACAGAGCTCACAGTGTTCCTTAAGTCATGTTTAAACACAAAAGAGAACCCCCCCTCCCCTTTCCCTTTTTAGTCTGTGCTGATTCACAACGGTCTGGAACCAGCCAGCTCTGGAAGCTTGTCTCCATGGAGACAAGGGTGGGAAGGAGAGTGATGATGGTGCTGGCAGAACAGCAGTCCCGAATCAACCATGTGTTTCAGTGTGTTTGTGTCGATGTGTGGATATACAGGAGACAAACAGAGAGAGAGAGAGAGATTATATTTTCATCTAAAAATGAAGGGTAATTTGGTTGTCTAGCGTTGCATGCAACATAGTTTTTATCCAGTCAGAGGGTGACTACGTGACCTGTCAAATCTGAGAAGAAAAATAAACCGCTTGCATTGAAGTATAGGCATGCTTGATTGATGGTACAGGTTGTGACAAGCAGAGAATGCAAACAATTTCTCGGGCCACGCACATTCTCACATATTCAGATTGTAGATGGAAACACAGAAAAATTGAGCAACGTTTAAAAACTCAAGCTAAAATGTCACTAGGAAGGCTTGGCCCAATTTTTCCTCTCCTTTGAATGTACTGTAATTACTGAATGTAATGTAAAAGGGGTGTATTGAGGTGAGGAGTCTGAAGGGAACATTTGAGAATTCTTCCCACTGCCTGATTTCTGAGGAACTTAACAACTAACCCATTTAGCAACACTGACATTACAGGAAATCTGGTTTGATAGGTAATAGAGGTGTTTGTTTCAGCGACTTAAATACTTTACCAGAAACAAATGAAATGTCTACAGAACTGGAATTTTAGAAAGCAGTGAAGATGTAGATGCACTGGATTTGATTCTCAGTACCTGAGAGTATTTTTTGTATTTGTCAGAGAAAGTATGGCATATGGTCCAATTGAATTCTAAACCACTAATTATTGCAAATGCCACAAATTTGCAGTTGCACAGAGTTGCAGTCACGACAGTGATGATGATGATGTGGTAAAATGCAGGTGTTGAGACAAAAAGGACAGCTTTTGTATCTGCCACTTTGTTTTGTTGACCTGCTGTGACCCACATCACTAAAATTAAACTCAGTGCTTTGGATGCCATGGTGATAGAGTGGCAATTTTAGAAGGCGGTGGAAATGGTAGGAGGGAGGATTGGTTAGTCATTGTTTAGCATGACGTGTGTGTGTGTGTTTATGAGACATGAGTGAATGCCACTTAGTTGGGTAGAATGCCAAAAAAAAGTGGCCATTGTTTTTGTGTATCAGGTCTGACTTTAGCCCCAAGGAGATTACAATTCCCTTACAAGTTGCTAAAATTGGACTCCAATTTGCAGCTTGGCATTCAGAGGTTAGGATAAATTATATTTTGCCCCTTATAGTAAAAAATAAAATAAAAAAATAGCCTATTAGTAGTATTAGTCACAATAATAAAGCCTTAAGGCTGTTTAAAACCCACTTTTAGATTTGTGAAAACAGAAGAGTGATTTCACTGTTTTCTCCATCCAGATAACGATTTAGTAAAAAAACAAAACCCAACTTGATAAACATGGACTACCTTAACACTAAGCCTTCAGACCCCTTAAAACAGTTAAAGTTTAAAAAACGAAAAAACCTTAAACATAGCTATTTTCCTGCTTTAAACCCATTTAGACCACCTAATATTAAGGTCTTAGTTGAAACCAACTAAGGACTAAACAACTAAATTAACACAGGCTAGAATCTCAGTTTCAGATATTTATTTATTTTTTATTTTATTTGGGGAGAGGGGTCGTAGACATTTTTGCCTGCATTCGATTGCAGAATGCAGACAGGAGACAAGGGGAGGAGGAGTATAAAATGCATTGTAAAGTCCCATGCTGTGCCTGCTTGACCCAGCTGCTTTTTAACAGACAGAAGGTAACTCAAAAAGAGGGTTGGGTTTGCCAGTGAGCTAGCTAGCTAGGTTAGCTCATATGTATAAAACACGTTTTATATCTAACGCTACGGTAAGCTAACTTATTAGCTGCCTTGGCTGTTACATAGAAACATTCTACTATGGTTAGCAGGGTTAGCTCGTCATTCCATTAAACGTAACGTTGATGCGCTGAAGTAATAAACCTGTTGAGGGCGAAATAAAAAAAAAAACTAACGTTAGCTGTTAAGCCATGATTTGGTGTTTGCTAGCAGTACCACCAACAGAAAGTTTTGTTTAAGGTTGAAGGACTACAACCAGACAACAAAAGCAGCGAGACAGCCAAACGTGTCACAACTTGTTCAAAGAACTTGAAGGTAACATGCAAGTCCTGTTCCCAGTTCCCACCATGAAATATTGGTTCTACTTTTTTCTGATGTTAATCTGCCGTTAAGCTAAATGCCCATTGCTGTGATCTTTCAACTGTAATAATATTATCATAATGAGAAACCTCAAAATAAGGATGACTATATAATACTATATAATAATGACTTGGTTTTTCAAAAATAATGACTTAAATGACTTAGTTTTTAAAAATAATGACGTAGCTAGTATCTCAAAATAATGAAATGGTATCAAAAAAATAATGAGACAAGGTACTTCTATTAACGCTTTTTCTTAACATGTTTTCTGTTAAGTTTTTACACTGCAAAAGTGAACATGTAACGTAAAATAACAAGAAACGCGGTGAGTAACCTACATCAAAAGAAGTTGAAGTCAAAGCATTCAACCTCCAGATGTAATTACAATAATCATTACCACCATTCACCACACCTGTCCTTTCATAAGTTGACAAGTCAAAATGTCTAATATTTCAAAAAGCAACATAGACAGAGGTTAGATAAGCTACTGACAGCTGTAAAAAAGTAAATATTTATTAAGGGCTAACGGTGAGACAGCTCCAGGATACAAATTGTATGATGTCACTTTTTCTTTTACAAACAGAGAGAGCATCAATAGACTTTGCACCATGCATTGATCAACACTCTGATTTACACTGTGGCAAAAACAATACATTGGGGTTTTAGTGGCATTTTTGCAATCCAAACCTCCAGTTACACTGGGGTTTCCCTTTAAAAACTAACATGTCAAGCAAAATATTTTAAAGATGTTCAGCAGATAGCCTACCTAAAGTGATTTGTTCTTTAAAATAAAAAAGAAGCAATGTCTTTGATTTGGTTGTGCCCTCACTTCACTGTTTGCCACAGTGAGCATGTGTAGATGACTTAGCACAGCAAAATAACTCCTTTGCCATAGGGCTGCTTAGAGAGATAACATAGCATAATACATTATGATGAAATTAACCAAGACAACAATGAGTGACATTTAGAGCTGGAGGGGTAACAGACTTCTAGCATAATCATATTTCACAACATGCCACATCAACATGAGGACTTAGTGATGTAGTTGCATGGCCTCGGGGAGAAACAAATTACATTTTATACACCTAACAGTCATATGAATACATATTTTGAGGATAATAAGGCACATCTAATATTTACAGTATACAAACAGGAGTTATTGAAAGGCATATGGGTTAATAATTGTATTTGCATAAAAAACAAAACATGGTGTTTCTCCTCTCCAGTCCAGCAGTGATACATATTGAATTTTCCTGTCCTGTGAGTGAAATCACTTTGTATTGTGCCAATTCCGGTCCCAAATGACGAAACCTACCTCACCTTTTTTTCCTCTCATCACCTCGCTCATGAGTGCTGCCTTTGGTTTTGTTCTCTCTGCCCTACATAGAAAAGAAACCTCACTCTCATACCGGTTCTCCGTCTTCTGGGAATGCCATCCAGACATTAATGGCCCATTTAAGCTGGTAAATGTAATTTAATGCTGTTTAAAACAAAGTTATGTCAAGCTGTAATGGTAGGTAATGGTTCTGTCTGTGTGCTGACTCATTGGAATAAGTTATCTAATTCCCAGGATAGAATGGCATCCAGATGCATTAGTCAACAAGAACAAAACAAAAATCACAAAACAGTGTTGATTGTAAGCATTGTTTACAACCAGCATGTTGAGTAGTACTCATTTGACAGTAGAGCTGTGACACTGCAGATCTTAGAGCACTTCTAGTTTGTTTGTTGTTGCCCTAGTTGTTCATTCCTCCTGTCCAATGTCTCCTATCTTTGCATTCTCAAGTTTTATCCCATGGGAGTATTGGGAATGTTATATAAAGTATTTAAAATAGTTTAAATTTATTAAATATGTACTTCCGAAAAAACAACAGTGCAGATAATCAATCGATCAATCACAACACAAACTGTAGGCCTATGGTGCTGCTTTATGTATTTGTAAGATATGTGTGCAATATGTAACAATATGATGTTCATCTCAGCGCCGCCTGCTGATATGGAGACGTAATGTGTCTCGCGCACGCGCAGAACATATGCTCAAGTCGGTGTTGCTTTGGTGTGTTACGAGTAAACTTGGGCAACATATCAATATTATATCGATATTGTAATATGAGACTAGATATCGTCTTAGATTTTGGATATCGTAATATGGCATAATTAGTGGTTTCTCTTGGTTTTAAAAACTGTATTACAGTAAAGTGTTACCATTTTCTGAACTTACCAGACTGTTGTAACTGTTCTATAATTGGCCTTTACCCACTGAGTCATTATATCCTCATTAATGATGATTATTTATCAAAAATCTCATTGTGTAAATATTTTGTGAAAGCCCCGATAGTCAACACTACAATATCTTTGCTGTATCGATATCGAGCTATGTGGTAAAAAATATTGTGATAATTAATTTTTTCCATATTGCCCAGCCCTAGTTCCAAGGCACTTTTTGGACTTCAGGGAGTCCAACTTTCTTTTCTGCCGACGACCGTCTGTCGGCTTTGTGTGTCAGAGCCTTTACTGCAACAGTTTACGGAAAATAGATCATCATTCATATGGGAGCCCCGACTGATCCCAAAGGCACTTGTTTCTTGTCAAAGCCCTCCAGCTGTACTTAACATTTCAAGGCTCTTTGGCTGTTTTTGAGGTGAACCCTTACTTGGAGAACAGGTTTTTGTCAGGTTTCATCACCTGTCGGAGGAGGCATGTCAAAGGAAAAGAACAAATTCTCTGGTAGATTCTTTCATGATGTTTTTCAGACATCACTCTCATGACAGGAAAACCTAATTCTCTCCATTTCAATTTAAAGGCTCTTACACTCTCCTGCTTACACTTTACTTTAAATTTCAGGATGAATATGGGTTTCTATGTGTCGTCTCATCATTATTGTACTGTTTTTACCTTGCTTAGGGAATGGTCACTTTTGCGTCAAAGTAATTATTTCATGCAACAAAAGTAATAAGAATAAGCAGAAGTCTTCTGTGTGCCTGTCCTCATGCATTAAGTGACTGCCTTCCTCTGCTTCCCCTCACAGCTCCAGCACAGTGATACTGGATTGACTGGAGAGATCAGACAGCCTCTGGACATTGCCATGTCAGCAAGGCAAGTGCAAGACTTTTAAGCACATCAACCATTCAGACTGTGCTCACTAGATACAGGCCAATAGGACAAAATGCACATCTTTCTCCCACTGACACACACACACACACACGCACATACACACGCACACACGCACACACGCACACACACACG
>NC_045749.1:8843731-8846478 GCF_008692095.1 Etheostoma spectabile | reverse complement strand
CACACACACACACACACACACACACACACACAGATGACTACATTTGCCTGTGAATGTTCTGACGTGTTCAGAAACGTGTGAAAAGCCTCTGCACCAGCACCCCGACCATAAACTGCAAGATGCCTCAGGAGGAAAATCTAAACGCAAAAATCAATAGTCCGTTCTTTGTCATGTTTGCATAGCATGCTGCATTCATTTTCCCAATAAGTAGCCACGAGTGATTGGAGTGCTTGGTACCAGGAACAGTGTACTGAATAATACAATACAACAGTATTGATTTTTAAGAACACTGCACTCTGGAAAGCAGAATGTGCCTCTGGCAATTAAAAGATGTCATGTTTATTTGCTATAGGATGATGTGTTGGAATGGGCTTTACAATATTTGCAGAGTGGATTAACCAACTGTAAGGAAGCATCTCAATGTTCCACAGTTCCACAGATGGAGAAACAAGCAAATATAATTTATGAAGGGATACAAACATGAGTAAGTTGATAAGATGCATTTCAGTGTGTTTCTTGACTTTGTGACTGTCCACCCGAAAAGAACGGCAGCATTAAGTCCTTTCAACAATCACCCAAAAACAACATTTGTTTATGTTAAGGTGACAAAGATCTTGAACAGCCATTGATCTGAAAACACTTACACGTTTCATTCTGGAGAACATGGTGTATTTTGTTATTTCATTTGGAGGACTTGTTGGAGTTGTTTTCATTTCATGGACGCATATATTCATAAATATTTCAACATTGTGCAGCTTCAAGTATGTTGTACTTCCTCATATTTGTACAAGGTGTGCAGATATAAAGAAGACTGTAAAGTTTTTGCTTTCTGGTTTGCTCAGTCCTTTAACAAGAAGAGTTTCAATTTATGCAGTGTCCTTAAAAAGAAAAAGATCAGATGGTCATTAATGAAGCTAGCATTTGACAAAATTTAAGAAAATGTACTAAATTGTCCCTCTTCTCAAATCTAAATAAATCCTAAATGATCAAAGCTAAATAAATAGGCACATGAATCAGATTCAATGTATTGTAGCCCTGCTGAAGGTAATCAGGTTGCTTGTTATGCTCATGTTTGTGTTAATATTGGTCAGTAATACAAATGACTCCCCAAACGTTAATACACGTTAAGAATAGAACTGACAGTAAAAATGGAGCCCTCCTTCCTCACAGCTCTTTATCAGTCGGGGAACACCTGTCCGGACCTGACCTGATTACAGAGGAAAGTAGGTCTGAATTTAACCCTCATTGTTGTCACACATGAAAGGACACAGCTAAAAATGACCCCCTCACTCTTCTCTGAACAGGCTGGGTGCAGATAAAAAGAAACTGTGAGCATGTTTATACGTGCCGTGGTCCTGTATTTCTGTCTTTTAGAGACTCGGCATGTGGGTAGTAGCGAATTTGAGTGGCCATTTGGATCTGGGCTCAGTTCTTTTCAGGGGCATTTGTGACTTAGGACTTGGCTGGAGTTAGTGTAGGGTCCTCATAAGGATAGAAGTACACCATTCTTTTAGGTGTGTATAAGCTTTTTCTCAAGTTCTCTAGTATATCTTTGCTGAATCTTCTGATGTATCCTTTCTTGCTGCTATGACCAAAGATATTTACATTTAATTGAAAATGCAGTTTTAAACATTTGCTTGGCAGGGTGTTAAAATACATTTTCATGGTGCAGCTTGACTTGGCAAATTATCTATATAATACTGTAGTAAAACAAGAGCTAGTGTCATAGGCAAACTGATTGGGGTAATAATGACCTTGCTTGCAATTATTGATTGCAGATAAACATCGGCAATCATTGAATTGATACTTAGCTTGGCATGATTTATTGGAGGGTTGTTTTCATGAAAGGAGCAGTATTCATCTTATGTGATGATTGATTTCTAGTGGATGGAGAACTGGATTTGTATGGAGCCGCTCCCATCAGGAGCCTAGGATGGGAACCCCCTGTAGAGCTGTCTGTCAGGCCCTATCAGGCCTCTGCATTCAGCACATTGATCAGGGATGTTTGATCACCAGCAAGATGGATGTGAGGAGACACTTCACTGCGGAGGCTTATAGGGTGGCTTTAGTCACAGTCTGGGTAGCTGACGTGGCTGACTTACAGTCGTGGCAGAGAATCTTTTCCAGATTTACATGTACATTAGCAAAGCCATTTCAGTGGAGGTTTTCGGTTAGTGTGGCTTCTTGGATAAATGTACCTTGCGATATTTTTAGCCATGCTAGTGCTAGTGCTACTGGCTCTATGGATGGCAGTGTCAGAAACTGAATATATCTCAGCAACTATTGGATAAATTGCTGTGAAATCTTAGTAACTTTTATGATCACCTGACTTTACCTCTAGCGCCACCAAACAGATTGACATTTTTAGATTTACACCTAGGTCTGATTTTTTTGAGATGGCAATATTGTTTCACTTAAGACTTTGTTAGTGTTTACATCTTAATAACCATGTCTACCTTTTTTTGTGTAACTCTTTGTAACTGTCTGAGGGACAGTTCTATTGAGATTTACATGTTAGTCCATATTGTTTGATAATTCCATTAATGTGTGAATTCATACGGTAATTAAAAACTTTAAAAATGTATATAAATAAGTGTAAAAAGGGCATTTGATTTTAATGGTACGAAAAGTTTACATTAAAAATATGTTTACATTTTGTTCTTTATTACAAATGCTATTTCTTATGTTAAAATCAAAGGTCAAATGACCAGAGTTAAGTGAAGGCCACACCTGTTGCATTGTGGGAA
>NC_045749.1:8843592-8843721 GCF_008692095.1 Etheostoma spectabile | reverse complement strand
AGCGAGAGCCAACGTGGCTGCAGAGAAAAAATGTACGGGCTTAAACTGAGATTTGCACGGTCCAAGAGGCACACACGTTTTCACTGTGTCTTGAGGATGGAAATGTGGAAATAAATGTTAAAAAGACAT
>NC_045749.1:8842724-8843582 GCF_008692095.1 Etheostoma spectabile | reverse complement strand
GATGCGTGGCCGTATTCAATTGGACCAGTGTAATTACACTCTTTTTATTCTTTATGAACTGTGAATATCCCTAACTCTGTGCCGCCAACCACTTCCCTCTCTGGTATTGAAGATCTGAAGGCAATGTGATAAGTTTGAATGGTCAAAGTCAAACTAATGGTAAACGTAAGTCTGTGAGTCTGGTCCTTGCCACAAGGACAATACCCAAATAAATGACAGATCTGGAGACTGTGCAGTGCCTAATGTCTGCCTATGGCATTATTATTAGAACCAAAGTCATTGAATGGCCACATCCTATATGAATATCTTTAATTTCTTTAAGTTAGTATTATACCAGGCCAAAATGAAATGCTTGATGGGGAAGCAGGTGGTGCAACGCACAGGTCCAGTACCTGGTGAGACGCAGGAGGAGCCCAGCTAGGAGTCACCCCACAGCACCCAGAAACTCCCCGCCCCACAAGCCCCACAAGCCCCCCTTATATCAGACTTTCCGGAGCCAACTTTAAAGGAAGTTGAAGAAGTCGTCAAGGTTGCTCGCAAAAGCACAGGATTGGAGGCTGAAGGTCAACCTATGGAGACAGCTCAAATTACCAGAAAACATCGCAGTGACCACGCTCAGGCCAGACATTGTCCTGGTGTCAGAAATAACAAGGCAAGTGGTCCTGCTGGTGTTGACTTTTCCCTGGGAAGATCGGATGGAGGAAGCTTTTGAGAGGAGGAGGGCCAAGGACGAGGAGCTGGCAGGCGAAAGCTGAAGTAGGGGGTGGAGGACCCGGTGCAATCACATCAGAGGATGCAGAGGACTCGTCGGGGCGTCGATCTGTACAAGGCAAGGCAAGGCAAGGCAGTTTTATTTGT
>NC_045749.1:8822548-8842714 GCF_008692095.1 Etheostoma spectabile | reverse complement strand
TCAGCAACAGGGCAATTCAAAGTGCTTTACATAAAACCGGTAAACAGATAAAACACAAGTACAAACAGTTAAAAATCATAAGCATTAAAAACCGATAAAACACATGAATAGACAGTTTAAAACAAAATAGAAACATTAGGACACATAAAAACACAAGAGTAAAAGTTACAGTGCAGCATAAGAAATTTAAAGAAATGAGCAGTCATTTAAAGAAACGCAGCATCAAAAAGAACACATCTACTGTTCCCCGCTTGGGGAAATTATGTCACTCAGTTCTGTCCCTGACAGAAGGAAAATATCAATGATATTTTTACTTTGAGCTTTTATCTGGCCCCTGGCAGCAGATTTTTTGTGCAGATTTATCTGGCCCCTGGCAGCAAATTGTTCGTGAACTTTTCCAACAGTGTACCCCAGGTACACTCAAAACTTTTAGCTTTTATCTGGCCCTTGGCAGCAGATTTTACGTGGAGATTTATCTGGCCCCTGGCAGCAGATTTTTCGTGCACTTGTGATCCAGACAGTAGTGCAGAAATGAGTCAAAACACATCTACTGTTCCCCGCTTGGGGAAATTATGTCACTCAGTTCTGTCCCAGACAGAAAGAAAATATCAACGATATTTTTACTTTGAGCTTTTATCTGGCCCCTGGCAGCAGATTTTTTGTGCAGATTTATCTGGCCCCTGGCAGCAGATTTTTCGTGCACTTTTCCAACAGTGTACCCCAGGTACACTCAAAACTTTTAGCTTTTATCTGGCCCCTGGCAGCAGATTTTACGTACAAGCTACTAAGACACAAGCCAGAACCTGATCAACCCTGGTTGGGTCGTCTGGGCGATGGTGTATGATGAAACACTCGATGAACCCAGGATACATCACTGATGATGTGTCTGAGTTGCACCAGAGGTGTATGTTAAGAACTACACAGCATATTGTGAATTCCTCATTATACTTAATATTGGTTTCATCATCTGTCCTTACCTATTATTTGTATATTCATGGTATTTTTCCTCAGATTGTAATTAGCTTACTAGAGCTTATCCAAGTAATTAAAATAACATGGTAACTGTAAACCTTTTAATATGGATTGGTTATCATGGATGACCACAGTGACTGATAGCGGTGATATACATAAATCTTACATGCAGGTTATGGGGCTTGTTTGACTGGCTAGATGTTAATGAAGTGTGTTTTAGACAGAGAAAATGCAATAACAGTTTTGGCAAAAAATAAAAATGGTTCAGCAAAGAGGAAACTATGACCCACATTTGACTGTACATTTTAGTTTCTTTCTTTCTGTTCATTTGTTGATCAGATAACTATCTGTAGCTCTCCCTTTCTTTCTGATGCTTTATTATCAGGGACTGGTTTGGTTGCGATATGCCCTGCTTCTTTAACGGATTACTGCAAGGAGAGAAATAGTCCTTTTGATATGGAAATCCAACATCCCCACAAAATATAACTCCCCCACTGAAAAGTGTAACAGGAATAGTGTGTGCATATGTTTATATGTTGGGTCAGCTATAGCCACCAAGTAAGCCAGGTCAACTGTGTCCAAAGACAAATCAAGCTGAATGTAGTGGTACTATTTAATGGGTAAGGCAGACTCTTAAGAATAGATAACATAAGTAATAGCTGACATGTTATAAGAAAAATACAAAGCAATGGGATGAGTAAAAACACATTTTAGGGGCTGTATATTGGTAATGAGTTCCTGAATTGATTTGACTCCAAATCACAAGGTACCGATTCAATTTAAATGAGATTCAATTTAAATTAGGTGAGAACATTTCAGTTATAATATCAATTTTGCTTGGATAAAAAAAGAGTTTCTTATGCTGTAAATAGTGCAAGCAAGAAGCAACCCTCAACATTTTTTACAATCCATCAGGTTAATGTTTACATTAAGAATTGACCCCCCAAGAGGGTAATGTGTTCCAGTAAATGGAGATAAACAGATGTGAATGGTTTTACTTTCTGTACGACTTTGTGGTGTATCCTAGTGCAAGGTGTGAGGCTTATCAATCCTAATATGTGTCTGGCTGATGGAGCTGCCTCCTAGCACAATAATTAATAACCCCTGCTGGCACCAAGTCAGAGGAACATCACCCTGAAGCACACACACACACACACAAACAGACACACACGCACAGTGAACATCAGCTGTAAATCAAACATGCTATACTGTACATGCACACTTTATGTCACACACAATAGAGTAGAGAGAAGACATTTCCAGTTGCAGATTAATGTGTGAAGTAGTTGGTAATATTTCTGTCCTCTTAAACTGAGGTTATTGTTGCTGAAGGAAGGTGGAATGAAGAGAAGATGACAGAGAGGAGCATGATGGTCTCGACTAGAGAACGTATGTCACTGGTGCTGAAGCTGGTAATCTGTCGTGAGCTTTTCACTTAGGTAGAGCCCAGCGTTGGGGTTAGATAACCTTATAGAGGGTAAATCCTGGAGTCAAGTAGATTGATAGCTTTGACAACTTTGGTACAATATTTTGATATAATATGTGAAGGAATTTGTGAATCAGCCTAATCTCAGTTTCTTTCCACATTTATTTACTCATTCAATGATTTTGTTGGTGCCAAGTAAAATGTATGGAATCAACAGTGCACTCTAATAACTCTGTTATAATCAAATGTAGGCCTCACCCAGATATGGTGATTATAAATGCCTGATTGTCTTCTTTTTTTGTCTGCTTTACGTTTAGAATGATCATATCCAAAACCTCAATAACACCAGTCTAACTAGTTTGATTCATGCATTAGTTGTTATTTATCATGTACTTGTTCAGTCCGATTTCATTTCGTGTTTTGAAGTTGTGCATGTGCCTGACAGACAGCAGAGTAACAGAGTACACAAACAACAGCAAACGCCAGTGGTGATGGGGAAGTAAACTAAATTCATCACACTCCCTCCATCTTCCTTCTCTAATGAGATGTTTCCTGTTTGCTACCAGACAAGCTTACAAACATTTACCCAGTCATCACAGGGAAATAGTCCCATTATCACAGTTTCTAGTTATGTCTCTTAGCCAGGGTTTGTTGAAGAGAAAATTAATATCTCAATGGATCTCGCCTATTTAAGTAAAGGATGGATTAAGAAATATTTCAGAAAGTAAAGCCTTTTTCCGTGGCATTTTGAAGGGGGTGTGTTAACCTACTGTAACCTTCATTTGAGCATGTCTCTAATTTGATTTCATTTTGAAAGTGCCCTGCCAGTAGTGTTTGTGGACTGTGTAGGCTTCTCTCAGCTGATTTTACAGTTTAAAAATTAACTTGTCTGTACGCTCTACTGGACAAAGACCATTTACCCTATCTTGCACCCAGCGCAGTGTGGCGCACACCCTGACGCAAGCGTCTTTGCTATTTTAAAAACTAACGCAGTTGTTAATTTTCCGTCTTGCGCCCACGTTTTTAAAATAGCAAATGCACTGTGCCCATGGGTGTGCTGGTCTTACAGGGAGGTGTGTTCAGGTGAATTCTTGGCGTATTGCTATCTTGTGGCAGCGGAAAGGGATTGACCAACAAAAACCTGGTCTATAGCGCAGCATGTCCTTCTTTTAACAGCTCATTAGTGAAATGCGCCAAGGTTCGCGCCCACTATGCTTGTTACACATGCACATGTAAAAGATTAAACACATTACGGTGCAAATCCACCATCATAATAGCAATGGTATTACAAGGTACAAACATTCAGGCTTTTATAGGGAATGGTAGATGACACTCTGATTGGTTTATTGCATTATATGCCCAAAACCCACCTATGAATTAATGAAGACACTAAGTAATACCCTTTTGAACCATGAGCCTGATGCAGGGACCTTTTTTTCCGCCGTCAAACTAGCGAAAGTGGATTTGGACACGCCATCAACGCACCTGCGCCATGCGCTTCACACCGTGCGCTTAGCTCTAAGTTAACAATGTTTTGGGCATTTTTGTACTGAAATGTTTTGCTATTTGTCGGCTGACAATACGCTGATAAGATATCTGCAACAAGCTAATTTTGTCCGATTTATCAGCCTGGCTGATTTATCGGTCTAGCTCTAGTTGCCATTGTTCAAGTCATTCTATGTCAGCTGCAGGATTTAAAGTGTGTTTAGACTGAAAATGAAGCACATTTTCAGTTTAATTCATGTGAATTTTACTTCTAGGTTGTTTTGGCAGTTAGTATTTATTTGCCATAACCAGCAGATGAATGTGATACAGATACTTGCTGTAACTAGCTGTCAATAGTAACAAACTCTCTGTGTTTGGGAGTGTTCCTGTGTATGTGTTTAATTCAGCTCAGCACTTACCAGGATTTTTTGTGTTTTGTCTTTTGTTGTAAATTCTTGAAGTGGATTTGTGACATAACAAGGCCACTGTTTTTTGCTTAAGTTGGAACATTTGGTGCATCTTTGCGTCTATTTGTGTCCGCTTGTGTCTTTCCATTAGAACATTATTTTTCTAAAGATGCTGGCCTTCATCTCCCTGTATTGAGGCCAATGCCTAATTGACATCAAACAGCATGGTGGTGATGGCATACAGCCTGTCAGGAGCAGGAGGGAGGGAGCGCGGGAAAGAGGGAGGGAGGAATGGTTAACAACAATTTACCCCCCAGAATAAAGAACCTGTTGTTTAGAGGGAAATCACAACAAACCCTGCCTCTCTGTGCCTCTGTCTGCTTTTCATTTGTTCTTTCATCCTCCCTGGATTGTCTTTTTCTCTGATATCACATTGTCTTCTCGCCCTCTCTGCCTCACTCCTTCCCATCTCCTCTCTCCTGTCTGTTTCACACCCCTCCTCTTGATCTCTCCCTCTGTGTCACCCATAGCTTTTTGTTCCCATTTTCTCCCCTGTTTCCTGATCCACTTGCTCTCCTCCTGCCTCATTAGCTAGATGTTTCATTAGTGGGGTGCTGTCTTGCTGTCTCTCTCTGTCTGTTGAGTCAGATAGTTGAATATTGTTTGGATATTATCAACTTTGTGTGCATGTCTTCTTTTCTACCACACACACACACACACCCCTCCCTCAGTCAACCCAGTCTGTCAGCCAGTGCCGGGTGCAGTTCTGTTCCAGTTTCCAGTAAGCTGATCCTGCTGGCAGAGGCTTGTGGAAGACTTCCTTTTCTGGAAGGACCTGATGCATCATGTTAATGATCCTCTCTCTCTCTCTCTCTCTGTCTCTCTCTCTCTCTCTCTCTTCCTCCCTCTCTCTTTTTCCCTCTGTCTATGTCTCTCTACTGGAGAGTCTCATTTCATATCACAACGTCTGAGCAGGGAGCGACAGCAGAAAACATCCAGCCGGCTGAGTGAAGAGACTGTGTGGATCACGCCCCCCTCTTCTGTCTCAACCTTACGCTCTTTCTCTCTTTCACTAACACCATTTCACACTCTTTTCCCTTATTTTCTCTTTTACATTCTTAGTGTCTTTTCTCATTCTGTCTCTCTTTGTATTTGTCTCCCTTCCCATTTTTTGTGTCTTTGTCTTTCTCTTTTGGGAGAGTGTCTCCACACTTCAGCCTCAGGTAGACAGCTCGACATCCAGCCGGGAATACACTCCTTCAGTCTCTCTAATATTTCTTTCTTCCTTTTGTCATCATACACATCAACGTCCTCCTCCACCTTTTCATCTTCCGCCTCTATCTCTTTACTCTCCTCCTGCCTCCACACCCTGCTTCTGAGTGCACTGGAGAGAGTTGCCAGTTGTGCACGGCAAAGGCAGCAAGTGGGAGTGGACCTCCGCGAACTAGCTTGGAAGCGTGTGTGAGTGTGTGTCTGGGAACGTGGAAAGAAAAAGGAGAGGAGGAGGAGGAAGAGAGCATCAGCACAGTCCTCCCAGTCTCTCCTCTCTTCACGCGCACTCCCACTCTGCATGGAACAATCACTGCTTCTAAATGGACATTTCTGTGGCAACGATTCACAGTGAAGACAGCAGCTGCTTGTCGCTCCGCTCCACAATCTCCTACATGCTGGATTAAAATAAAAAAAGTGAGGAGAGGAAAAGGGGGAGATCTCTAAACATGAGTGAGGAAGCTAAGGAGAAAGCAGGCGGCGGGAAAGCAGCCCATCGCAAGAAGAAAGGCAAAAAGGTAAGCAAGAGGAAGATTGTCCTTTGTCTTGGTGTGCTTGCTTTTACTTAGTTGTTGCTTAGATTCAGCAAAATATGTTTTTTGTGTTTGTAAGGGAAGTAAGAGGTTGTTGGATGAGGTGAGGTAATTGTGTGAGGTTGATGAACCCATTACAAAGTGACTGAAGGCGTGTTCGACCATGTTTTTATTTATTCTGATCAAGTCTTGATTTATCAGCACATATCAGATTGAGTGGGTTTGTATTATATAAGAGATTTATTTATAGCACAGCGCTACACCTGGTTGTTTTTCTATCAAGTGTTTTTTGTTGTTGTTTTTTTTAAATATCTTTCTTCCACAAGCTTGCATGTGTCTATGACATGTGGAAGAAATTATTTTTTAGCCTCACCTAGAATGCAACCAAAGCCCATTGAAAAGCTGTCTGTCAGTCACCAGTTATTATTGTAATCCTGACGTTGTGACTGGTCGTTCCGGTTGTTTTGCTGTGGGTGATTGGCTGGGGGAGCAGTGGTATGTAAAGTGGAGAGAGAGAGTGTATAATGGGAGGCAAGGGGATGTCCTCAGGGGTTAGGGTGGGGGCAGCTGCATGTCAGCAATGCACCGGCATCTTTTGTACTGTCAAACTCCTCCACAGGTGTGTGTGTGTGTGTGTGTGTGTGTGTGTGTGTGTGTGTGTGTGTGTGTGTGTGTGTGTGTCTGACACATGCACATGCGTTTTCTAGTTGTTTTCCTCAGTTGTTATGGCTTTTAATTTAAGGTGTTTGGAGCCACAGAAACATGTTTTGACTTACGAAGTGGAATGTGTGTGTGTGTCTGTGCGTGTGCTCACAGGTGTATACTTATATATGATTTTTGTCTTGTGGTTCACAGTTAAACACCTTAAGCGTATAAGTTTGTGGTACAAGAATTACTAAAGCATGTCTCTGGACTGCTCCTGTGCCTCCCATGCTGTTCTGTCAGTGGGGCTAACTTGTGATAAATGTGTTTTTGTGCTGAAAGCCACTGATCAAACACAAACAATGTCACAAAATACACCCGTTCATACACACACACACACACAGTATTTTCCAGACCATTTGAGTTCAGATGAGGCTGGAGCTACTTTTGAGGTGGCCCTTGAGATCAGGGATTTGCTGGACAAGGAAAGACCAAAGCAAAGCAGAGAGTTATTGAGAAGGAAAGTGATTCTGTTTTTGCCATTAAATAATTTATAAGTGCTGTGACATGTGTCACCCTCAGTGGTGAAGCTGTCAGCCTAGTTCCTCAAAGACCGCAAAAGACAAGACGTTCGAAGTGTTGACTTCAGTAATGAAATGTTGACTCAAAAGACTGTAACACAGTTAGTGGTGGTAAGGCTAGTGAAATGTCAGTTGAACAGAAAAGTCAAACAGTAGCCTATGATTTAAAATACAAATATTAAAATATGTAAAAGGATTATGAGCGATTTTTGCATAAATGTCGCCGATAAGTACAGTAACAAAAAATTGTACTACAAAAACTGGACAAAGGTCCAATATAATATATCAATACCAAAAGCATTTGTAGACAGTAAGACAATACTGCAATAGTGCAACGGGTGCTGGATTAATTATGGGATGCTTAATGCAACAGGTTGCTTTTCATATACAGGAGGTTTGTGGATATGATTACAATGTGCTTAGATTTATATTCAACAGGGATGGTATTTACAAGAAAAACCTGGATATTAAAACATTTAGATTCAATTATAAAAGTATCGACATCAAGCCTCAGAAATCCAGCATTGATTAGATTCCTCTTTATTACATAGAGACATGTATGTTTTAATAATATTTAGGCAGAACATTAGTTTGGAACATCCCAATATTATGAATACTCAGTTCTTCTCAACATCAAATTCATTTCCATTGGAAAGAGATTGGGTTAAATTTACCAATAGGATTATCACTGAGACCAAATGTTCTCCATTGATGGATTTTCCCCAACCAGCCTTGGCACGTTATCTCTCCCACACAAGCTCCAGAGTGCAGCCATGAAACTGAAAACAGCGAAAACAGTGCATATTAATCCTTTTTTATATATGAATGTTGTCTGTTTGTTGTTGTTGTGTGTGTGTGTGTGTGTGTATATATATGTGTGTGTGTGTGTGTGTGAGATCTATGCCAGATGTGTTAATGATTGTAGCTATGGCAACTAGTTTCTGCTCTGAGCGAAAGATGTCGAGGGTGAGAAAGAGAGAGAGTGAAGAGGGGGGTGGACTAGTGAACTTGGTGGCCAGAACAGAAATATATTTTTCATGAGGCAGCTGCGGATGGGGAAAGCTCAAGGATACAATCAAACATCTTTTGACTGAAGGTCCCAGACTTATGAACAGGGTCATAAATCAACGGACATAATCAGACACCATATTGTGTTTGCCTTTTTTGTGCTTATTGTTGAGTGTGTGTGTGCGTGTGTGTGTGCGTGTGCGTGTGTTTAAGACTAGCGTGTGTCTATTTGTATTTGATAGAGAGTTTTTGCACGTTGATGTTTCTCCAAATGCTCTGTGATCTCAGAGAAGCTTAATTATAAGGATTTGATGTAGTGATAGGGATAATAAGGTTTACATAACAGGCAGACACACAAACACACACACACACAGTATTAACAGGAATTCAGTTGCATATATTCCCACCACACATAAGCTGCTGTTGGGTCAAGAGAAACTATTTTCTTGAATATTTGTAGCACGTGTGGGTTTGTGCATGCATGAAGTACACTCTTGTCTCTGGACATCTGGTTTGCTATGCACTGTTGGGTTTTAGTGTAGTTAAATTACATATAGGAAAGTTTTCTAGCACAAAAGAAGTTAAAAATTGAGAAAAATGTGCCTGCAAGATAAAAAAAGAGCCCCATGGACTTGTAGAGAAGTATCTCACTTCCAGAATCAGAATTACTATAACTAAGCTCAGCAAAATTCATCTGCTTGACTAAAGGAAGAGAGAAAAGGCTTATACTATCAGGTCACAAATAAATATCATTCACCCTGATCTAGAGACTTACTTAACTGTTCAATAGGTTTATTTACAAGCCTATACCCAATAAAGAGCAGGCAAATGAACTGAGACGTATAAGGTTGTTGATTGTTGTGGACCTGGTGTGAGTTTATGATTTAAATTTAGATTGAAATGAAACTTGGAGAGATGGAGATGGAAAGCCATAGTGCCAAAGATAACCGTACAGTTTGCCCACATCAATGGCTTTTCTCAATACATTTTCTCAGCAAAGTAAGTTATATAAGAGATGCTTACACACTTCTTTAGAAACACCATGGTTTCTCCACGTTTCTATCTTCCAAAAATAAGATGCCCTCAACTGCAAGATGTGCTGTAAGGATTGCAGTGTTTCTCACAGATTAGAAAAGCAATTTGTGGCGCACGCGGGAGGGGGGGCATATTTGTGACGTCATTACGCAATCATTTGCATAAATCTTAGTGGTTGTGTTAGCAAGGTAGATAGAAAGAAATAGAAATCTTTAGCCAAATAATCACAAATTCAATACAGGAATTTATTTTATCTTATAATTATTACTTAAGGAGCCGATCTTTGAAGTAAAAAAAATTCTACAAAGAAAATCAATAAAGAATTCTCAAAGATGGCTGGCTTGCCCAGGGCCAGGCCAACTCAGCTGCGTCTTTGTCCCATTGCGTCCCGCTCTCTCTCCTACCTACACCGACCCGCAGCCTGTCCCTTCTCCCCTTTCTGCCTGCGCACTGTGTGCAGTTCCGCCACACATGAGGAGAGAGGGAAGGGCAGGGACTGCTCCTCTGCTCCTCGCAAAACAGATTCAGAGAGAGGTGACTCTATTGGCGGCCATAGGAGAGAAATACCTTGCGTGCTTGCTGGACAATACTGATTTGTCTGGGGATCTGAAAAGTCGCTAAGTTGGCAACACTGTTTTCATAGTTTTCACTGTTTTCTTATACTGATGGAGGGAGACAGTTGAGAAATGTGGTATCAGACAAGCCACTGTTTATATTTCTCCACAGTCAGTATATTCTGCTACCACTCCTCACAGTATATTTCACACTTACAAAACAGCTAAAAGCGACAAGGAGAGTTCCTTCACTTGTTGCTTTATATTTGCTGTAATTGACATGGAAGCTTTTATGAGCCATCTGCTCCCCGACTGAACGTTTCATTTGAAATGTTGTATTATACTACAGATAAATTAGCTGCAAAAACAGACTTTCTCTCATTTACCTCATCTTTTCATTGGACTGTATACACGTCTCTTTTGTGTTGCCCTTGTTGTCTTGTTCCTAATGAGACAGCCCGGCTTGGGCAGCTCTGTTCTTTGTCTTGAATGGAAAAACCCTGCCAGAGACGGAGAGCCCCGCGTCTGGAGGACTGGTGAAATAAGCCGTTCTGGGATAGTGCCTTCAAAGAGAAATGGCACATCACATCCCATAGATAACAGCAGGGCACTGGTGAATGTGCTGATGGAAGATGTGAAGTGCGTGCATGTGTGTGTGGCGAGAGACAACAAACAAAGTGCTGCTTTTGTTTTTCAGATTAGGCTAATGGACTTGGCACTGAACAAATCCTTAAGAGGGGTAGGTAATGCTTCATGGGCTGTTTGGGAGGGAGTATGGAGAGAAAATGTACGTGCTTTAGGGGGAAATTGCAGTAATTACAGTATACTGCTAAAGAACGCTGAAACAATTAGTCAACAAAAAATAATTGGCAAAGAAATGTTAAAAACAATTATCCATGTCAAAATGACACATGAAAAAGCTTTTCAGATTTCATAAACAGGGTCTGAAATTTGTAAATTGTTGGCAAATCATAAAATCGGCAGGCCATCTGCCATTTTTAGTAAGGTTGGCGTGTGATCGGAGAGAGCTACACATATGAAAAGTTGCTTGCAACTGCTTTGACGGTCTAAGTTCACTGAATTCTAAACAATAACCATCAATAAAAAACAGTACACACTCACATGGTACTGTGTCAACTTCACCAGCTACATTGCGTGTCAATTTCAAAGACTTTAAAGGGATAAGTGTGTGTTGCAGACAGGTGGTGGAAATCGGAGCAGGGAAGAAATTAGCAGTAAATTCGTCAAGTGGTAGTTAGTCTACAGTATATCCACGACTTTCCACTTCTGGGATTGTTCAGGTGCCACCAGAAATTCTGCCGGATGTCTTTCATTTCGGCTGGATATCCGTTACCTTTCCGCTTTTTTTGTGTTGGCATTTTAAACTCCAGTGGATTTATGAGGACTATGGTTAACCTTTTCTCAGATCTCTGCAGGGTAAATCCAGACAGCTAGCTAGACTATCTGTCCAATCTGAGTTTTCGGTTGCACGACTGAAAAAACCTTTGGATGTACACATGTTCCACCCATACAAGTTCCTTCTTGAGGCTATTTTGCAGAAGTGTCGTTGTTTCGTGTGGTGCACAGCGCTGTCCAAGACAATTGTGATTGGTTTTAAGAAATGCCAATAAACTACAGCAGGTTTTTCTCCCAACCCTGAATAGCGTTTGGACTCGCCTGACACTTCTCTGCAGCGCTGTGGAGGAAGGTCTGCCAATCAGGACTAGGTAGCAGTTAATGTACACTGTATGTTTCTGTTTGTCCACAAATAAATGCTGCAGCTCCTTAACACCCGAGTGAAGTTCCTGTATGTTGCTTCCCAACGTAGGCCGGCACGTTAATGTATGTGCGTGCACGTGTACTGTACCCTCCCACACCCTGACCCTTCCCAATAAAAATAGGGCCCCAACAGAAAAATATATCCTGTAACCTGGATTCCCCATCACATAACCTCCTTGACATTCCTTGTTTCTGCATCCACATCCTGTGTGCACCATAGAAATTTGCAACACATCACAGTTTGGAGGTGTGAACAAGTGTACATGTGTGCTCCCTCTGTAGGTTTATAAATGTATGCATGCATGTGTGTAGATGGGTGTATTCCTGCCGTTTCTGTGTGGATGTGTGTTAAGGGAGGTAGGCATCCCAGAGCTTGGGCACAGCTGCACGCCCTGGGGAGAGGGCAGGGGGATTAGCTGTTTGAGCTCCATCCCTCTCAGATGAACTGTCTCTGTTTCTTTCTGAGGGAGGGAGGGAGGGATGAGGTAAACAAGAAGACGAGTAGCCAAGGAAGAGAGTGATATGGACGGTAGAGAAAGAGCTAAAATAGAGAGAGCTGAAAAGACTGATTGAAGACAGAGAAGTGTGAAAGGTGTGAGCTGGGGAGCGACAGAGGAGGTGTGAAGGAGGAGTGTTTCGGTCTCTGTCACTCCGGAGACTGCTGTAGGGGAGGTTTATGGGGCCAGTATGCCTGTCACCTGTGAGGGGTGGTTGTCGGTTGGACAAACAGCTTCAGAAACCCCCGTCCTCAACACTTTTACGTCGAAATTGTGAGGGCTTTCTAAAACCGAGAATCTGACATTCTGATTCATGCCTGCTTTTACGCACTGGTTGGCCTGGTTCGGTCAGATGAGAAAGTTAGAGGGGTTTCAACATCTCCCTTAAGCTTTCTTTTTCATTATTTACACAGCAATTATGTCACCTTGTGTGTACTGATGAATGCAACACTCTGAATGTCTTTAAGGAGAGACTGTGCAGTATTTTTAATTATCCCCCATATTTGAATATTTATTGCTTAGGGGTGCAAGATTCAGAAAATGTCACGATTTGATTCAAATTTGATTTTTGATTAAAAAACAATTCCTAATTAAAACGTGATTCACAGTATGTAAATGTAGTTACTTTTCCCATGTGATACAATACACGCCATTACAAAACAAAGACATTTTTTTATATTTATGAATCGATTTTTGAAATTTTATGAATCTGGAGAGCTTTTTTTTGCACACCTCTATTTGCGGCCTGTTTTTCACTACCCCTTTAAGATTTGCCTTTGAACAGCTATAAACATTTTACCTTGTGATGTGGTCCAGTGACATATTGTACAAACATTGTACAACCCTTATTAGTCATGTATAAACATGTGGCTTACTTGTTGACTGGTTTACTTGCTTACTAACCAGTGATTTGACTGATTTGCTAATGGCTCACCAGTCAGTTTTCTGAATACAAAGCTGAGGCAGCTGTTGTCAGGCAATGACGTGTTCATACGCTCAAGCAGGCTTAAGCATGAAGTACACAGTACACACAAACGGAAATGTGCATGCTCACAGAGACCACAGAAATAGAGAGACCACGACCAACTAACAGATGCAATCAACAAAAAGGCTTAACAAGGGCTCGCCACTTTTAGCTTCATCCATCCATTCCTCCAAACTCGCCCCCTCCATCAACAACATCATGCAATTTGAAGAAATGCCTTAGTGAGTTTTGTAATGTTCTGTAGGCGAGAATGAATCAATACCAGTGAGAGCTCAGCACAATTCTAAATGAGTGTCTCTACCCTAAGAATCAGCTAGAGCCAGTGTTGGGCTGTTATGAGGCAGTGGAATGCTTCTGTCTGTTAAAACATGGGATACCCCTTTGTAATTAAGAAAAATTCATACCTTAGTCTGGAAATTAAACTTCCACAGTGCTAAATAATATTTTGGAAGTGCTTCTAATCAAAAAACAGAATTACAACAGCCATTTAATATCAATGAAATCGCTGAATCACCCAACATTTTCAACCCTGGCTGCTTGCTGACCCAGTCTGCAGTGGCTTTGAGATGTCTTCAATGTTATAATGTGTGCCTTCATATCCACACTGCTATTTGTCTCTGCTGGCAGCCACTGCTGACTGAACCCCGCACCCTCTTCCGTTTCCCACAGCTCTGTCCGGAAGGCTCTTTACATCCTTCTCTGTTGTGCTCTTTCCATTCCTCTTCTCCTCTTTTTCCTCTCTTTGTCAAAAGACTCCACAGTGCAAGTAAGTAATGGAAAACAAGAGAGAAAAAGAAAAATTGAGAGTTCCACTGTCAGATTTAGAAACCCCTTTTATCGAGTTTGGGATCCTCCTTAAGCCTCTCCTGGCTCAGTGTCGCCATGGCAACTGTTAAATGCAACAGAGCACGACAACAAAAGCTTTTTGTTCTTCACCAACAGCAATAACAGTGGTTTATGCTCACTGTGTTGTCTGCTGACCTTGTTGTGACCGCAGCGCTGTCTCACCTGATTTCTCAATTATTCAACATCAGTGGTTTTACTGTGGCTTTCAGAACTGTATGAAAACTGACAAAAGCACAGTATGCAAACAGTTAAAGTTTGCTGGTTTATTTTTAGTCCATACTTAAATTAACTGAGTCACATAAGCACTGGCTGTTAATTGTTCTCCTCAAAAAATTTGCACAACAGAAATGGATGTATGAGTTGCTAATAATGCTTCGATCATGATGCAAGGAATATAACACCCAAACTATTGTGTGAGAATTGACAAAGATCACACTATTCCCACACTAATTCCCCATAGTAAAGCATCCAGCAAGAGACTTCTTGTCACGTGATATAAATTCCTGTCAAATTCCTTTCATGTTTGATGTGCAGGCTGATTGTGTTTATTCACAATAAATGCGTACAGCAAGCTGTGGTGGGTGAAGACAGTCTAGATTTCAGTTTTAGATTTCATAACCGTGGCCCTACCAGGACCTGAAGGTGCCAGTGACAGGAAACCCAACGTTATTGTTGAAATTAAAAGAACTTAATCCTGTGTGGGATATTGTATGTGTATATATTTGCTCTATGTTTTGGTTGTGTCTCGTTGATGTCCTTTCATGAGCACACTGAAACAAATCCCTAGCAACTTGCACCGAGTTGTAAGGCAATGCAGTTTTGAATCTTGAATCTTAAATTACAATTTAATTAACTGAAAAGAAGGGGGTCTGCATCTGCGTCACTGTCACTTGGTTCTTACGCGGTGTTTATTTGAATCAGATCATGTATTGTGATATTGGGAGTACATCCACAGTGAAGCCAAGCCAGATGGCTTACCCCTGCTTCCGCCATGGGATGAAGAATGAAAGCTTGCTTGAGAATAAAATAGGTAAATGAAAATGAAAAATGAACTGTGTAATCCCAGGCAGAGATAACTGCAGTCTCTCCCAAAAAAGGCTGTGTTTAGACCTTTCCGCTGGCTCTCAGCTTGACGATGCACTTAACGGCAGGATCTGGCTTCCTCTGAAATTCAAATTATCTGACAGATCGCCACAGAACCGTGTCTGTGTTTTGAAATGTAGCAGTTTGCCAATTTAGCAACTGTTACCGGAAAACCAGGTGAGTGAGGTGAGGGAGACTACATGTTGTATTAAGCAGTATTTCTTTTGTAATTCACTGATGCGTTTCATGGTCTAGTGTTAGTTTTAGATTTGCATGTTTCAAACCAACACTGGCTTCTAGAAATTACATTTACATACTACTTATTTTTAAGTTACATTTTTACCAGTTACATTTAGATGGATATGTGCGGAGTGGTTTGTGTGTTAGAAGGCACAGGGGAGACAGGGTTTGGTTAGTTTTAGGTGACAAAAGCACTTTAAGGCCCAGGAAAGATCAGTCAATCGATCATGTGTCTCATGCTGTTTGTCTTAGGTGACGTTTTCAATAAAAAACCAAGACTGTCCCTTAACCGTGCTGTAAATACCTACAAATACAGCCATTAAAGTTTAAATTAAGTTACTAAGTTAAATAATGCTTTGATCACTACAAGCTGATATTGTATTGCAAAAGCGGAAATTGCAGGAAAACTAATCAAATCTGATATCATTGATCATTTTAATGATATGTTCAGTATCAACATTTTGCAATGTTTCCTCATTATGTTGCCAAAACTTAATTTTTCACAAATAGTGGGATTTCTGTCAGGCTTCAGCAGGGGTTCCGCAATGTTACGGCTCCCTTGTTCATAGTTTTATGTAGTTTTTTTTCAAACATGTCTGGTAGCTTTAGACAAGGTTCAACTCTATCAGTGGGAATCTTGAAGCAGCAACAGAGAAACAGCGCAGGGGTGTAGGGCGGCATGCCGACAGGGAGGACCATGTTAAATGCTCCCCTTTTTAGATTTCAGTTCAGGGATCACAGCAGCGTAATGCGAGCCCCAAGGCAACATCACCTGAACCAGATGGAACAGGAGCAGTGGGAAAGAGGATTCAAAGGAATAAGTAAGGAGAGGCAAGGCAGAGGATGATGATGGATGAGAGACAGGAGAAGTCTGAGAGAATCACATAGTTAAAAGAGAGCGAAGCTGTCAAACCACAGGGGATTGTGAGATGTTAAGCAAAGTAAACTGTCGCAGGAGAGGAGCTGAAGCAAAAGTGGACGAGTGTACAAATGTATGCAAGTGAATGCTCACATGTGTACACCTAAAATAAATGCCTAAAGGCATGCATGAGATCCACATTCCCAGAGGCTTCGGTGACAGCGATGGCACCAGTACAGTTTCCCCTATCACATTATTACATAACTCAAGAAATCCTCTCCTTGCTGCTGTAGTGAAACTGTGACATATATCAGGTTTCAATGTAGGAACAAAAATGTTCACGTCTTCTCTTCTGTAATACTCTCTGCCTTTCTCTGTCCTTTTCCTCTCACAGCTACAGAGCAGAGGAGCCAGACAGATGGGATTTGCCTGATATTGGTATTAATAACTCAAATTCTGTTGCAGATAGACCAATGTGGTTTTTATTTGATGATATGCCGTGATCCTTGGGGATGGAGTAAAAGATGCCTGTCTGCTTGCTACTTATCTTGTCAGAGACCTTTTGGTCTTTTTCTGAGCCAGTTACTTTGTCTAATTCTACAAGCACACTTTAATTATTAATGATCAGACAATTTTAATATTGAAAAACCATCAGGGTACCTCTTACCTCATCCTCTCCTCTCTCCAACACAACATCCATTCCCCACATCATTGACTTTAATGAGGAGCCGGCAGTGGTAATATATGCTCCATCATTTTTCCGAAACAGCTGCTTCCCTTAGCAACACACATCCCAAGACATTATTGCTGATTGACCAACATCCACTGTACAAACAACAGCGCTGTAATGGCCCATTAAATGAAAAGGCTGCATGCCACTGGACCAGATTTCACAATTCTGATTCATATTCCCCAGGATAGTTGGGGTTGTACAACTATCTACAACTTATTTTGTGCCTCCATTAGGCTGAACACAGAATGATGTTGTCGCTGGCATTTGTTCCTTTCTCAGGTGACAGCATGAGCATTAGATAGGGATTTAATTGAAGTTGATAAATGCTTCCTGCTAACCGACTAACTAACTAACTAGTAATTCCTTAGCAGCTGTGTTGAGAACCTTGACAGGAAGTTGGCTTCAATTCACAGCTGCTACGTGGGAGTGCTCAAATATGTCTGTGAAGGTTGACAACCATATCAGCGTTTTTGAAAAGCTCTGTTCTCTATCAAATCTTCATGACTGACATTTTGGATTGGAAAAGACCACTTCAATATGAATGGTCACCTGAAACAGAGTGGAAATTATTGATTTTTAAATGTATCATTGATCAAGGCCCCAGTGCAGAGTGACCTGTGTGTGTGTGTGTGTGTGTGTGTGTGTGTGTGTGTGTGTGTGTGTGTTTGTTTTAATTTAGTTTTACTTGTATGTGTACAGGTTGTGGAACTTGTATGTGCAGAAGCTGGTGTGTCAGTTGGTTTCTTCACAGTCAGAGGGTTTCTCCTGCCCTGTGGTCAGTGACAGTACACACGCAACATGACAACCTCCAGCTGTGAGGGTGTGAGCCTGCTAATGAGATACCCTCTCGATCTGTGTGTGTGTGTGTGTGTGTGTGACAACCTGTACATTTTACAAGAGGCGAATAAGAAACCATTCTGTCATTAACTGCCCTACCAAACATCAGTGCTGCAGATACGTTATTGTGTTAGTAATTCAATTAAAATGGGTCTTGCAAACTATTTTACTTAAATAGCATGAAGCAAATTGGTAACACAAGCTAATTCAGAGTATATTGCTTTTAAGGTAAAGGAAAAGCTCAACGTTTTGGAAAATAAGATTGTTTTCTTGCTGAGAATTAAATGAGAAGATTGATACAACTCTAATCCCCTAAATAAGAAGCAGTAGCTAGTTAACTAAGCTTAACATAAAGACTGGAAAACGGGGTGATAGCTAGCCTGGCTCTGACTAAATGTAACAAATCTGCCTTCCAACAGCAGAGAGTGCAGGAAGTTATTTACTCCAAATAATCTGGTCAAATCGAACTCTCAAGCAAGAACCCTTTCAAAGTTTTGAATAAAAACATTTAAATATATCGGCTTTTAAAAACATTATGTGATCATGCTGTCAAAATAGTCTCCGCTCACACAAATGTCTATTCATACACATTAAATATATTGCAGGGAGAGTGAAAATGAATTTCTCTGGGTGATTTGACATGATTAATGTGAGTAGGTAGAAAAGGAAGGGAGGGGAGGGGCATGTGGGCAGTATGGTGGGATACAGCAGAGAGGACGTGAGGATGATGTGATGATGTCTAGGAGGCAGCTGGGAAAAGGGGGAGCTGAGGAAGGAGAGAGGATAGCTGAGTCTTCACCCACTTGTGTCATGAATAAATCACTGCTGAGATCTCCTTGTTATCTAGCCCAGCATGGACCAGTATGCTTTCATAGTTTTAGCTTATCCCAGATGGCCTAGTTTACCCACAGACAATAAGCCAAGTCATAAATGACCAAATGGGGACTCTTTACAAATTATTATTATTGCTTTATCCATCATCAATTACCTAGACAAATAGAACTCAAAGTATGCTGGAAAAAATTCACAATAGCCTCTTTCCGACCAAGTAGTTCAAAGAATGGAGTTATAGGAACAGTCGAATTCTAAACAGTTCAACAAACTACTCTCCCCCAAAACCGGTTTGGCTATTTGCATTCATACAGGCCAAGGAACTGATCTTTTGTTATTATACCACAGCCATCTAACCACCACTATGCGGAAAAAGCAAAAGATCCTGCCCTGAAATAGGAGCTGAAAGCGTTACAGGAACTGTGGCCAGAGGAACTTAATAATCCCCATAGTGGTCCAGTCGGAACACGAGAAAAAAAGGGTTCAAGGAATGTTATGTTCTAAGAACGACTAAAATCCTTCCGGTCGGAAAGCTGCAAATAAAGACGCTGCCACTAAATATTACTGAATATTACCTGCATGAACTGCAGAAAAAAGGGAGATAGATGAACCTGACAAAGTAAGTAATTATAAATGTTGTTATGAATAAGCCAAGAAATTGCCAAAGGATGTATAATGCTTTTGGGGACTTTTTTATAGTACATGCACCTAAATCCTCTAACATTAAACATAAAATGCCATCCTAAAAAGCATTGCCCTCTTTAATACAGTCGCAGAGGAAAGTGTTATATAAAAACGAGTGGGAAGACAAGAACAGCGCCAAAAAAGAGAAATTGAGTCACAATTACTAAATGATAAAGACTTGTCCGCTCCATACAATACTGCACACCCATACAGACAGTAATGGAGTTGTAAGGGAATAAGGAGAAACCATTTCCTCCCTCGGTGTCATTAAACAATGGACACATCCTCCCTGCTGGCCAAGACAGAGAGGGATTGAGCTGTTCTGGAAAGACCTATGTTTCAGTGTGGCTGTGATTGATAATGTTATTCATCATGGCTTGCATGTGCGAGTCTGAATGTTTCTTTATTACAGAGTCATGCAAAAGGCACAGAAACAAAGATGGAGACAGAACGTACAATTTGCATCCGTTCTTGATTTACAAGAGTCAGAATGTAATATAAACAGGTAACCCAGGATCACTAACTTGGGACCACAGCTCAACAATCTCCTTTTGTCAATCTGCCATAAGGTAACGTGTAGAGTTTGTCAAGCCAAAAACAAGTGCAATAGCAAAGCAACAAATTTCTTTAATATCTCTTAATATTTCTTTTGTTATAGTGTCAATTTTGAGGTGTCTTTCCTAGCCATCTTTGTCCCAGTATCCTTCATTAAACACATGTTCACATAATGTACTAAAATATATTAATATTAAACACTTACACATGTCAGTAACATTAAGCAAGACTTCTGTTTCCTTCAAAAATATGTATGTTTTGTATTCCTCTTACAACTTTTATCGTGAGAATTGTAGTGTTTCTGTAAATAACATCACAGAGTACG
>NC_045749.1:8817603-8822538 GCF_008692095.1 Etheostoma spectabile | reverse complement strand
GCTCTTTTATGAAAAGCGCAATGAGAGATCTGTTGTTGTGATTTGACGCTATATAAATAAAATGGAATTGAATTGAATTGAATCTTGATATTATGAAATTTCCATATCAACAAAAATTAATAAAATGTCAATGTAATTCCGTGTTTGAACACCTGACTTGCAGATTTAAAAGGGCAGTGATTAAAACCTGTATCAGATATTTCAATCTAAAGTCCCATAATTTGACTGCTGCTGTTAACGGTATACTGCGGGGATTGATCCGTTGCCACCGGAAATTCTACAGAATTTCACTCTTTTTGGCTGGATGTTTGGTACTTTCTGCTTTCTTTGTGTTGGCATTCTAAACTCTGGTGGATTCATGAGGGCTATGCTTAACTGCTCCTCAAATCTCTGCAGGATAAATCGAGACAGCTAAAAAGACTATCTGCCCATTCTAAGTTTCACAACCAAAACAACTTTTGAACATTAGATTAGATTAGATTAGATTCAAACTGTATGTTCATACACATGTACAGGTACAAGGCAACGAAATGCAGTTTGGGTCTAACCGAAGTGCAATAGCGTAAGTGAGGTTACAATGGTTCCGAAGTGCAAGACATGGATATGTAATGAATAAATATAGAAAGAATACTATTAAAACAGAGTTTACAGATGGGTTGTTATGAATACAAAATTGATAACAGGTATTGTGAGCAAGATATTAAGCTAGGAATTTGGTGGGGTATTACTATAATTGCAAATTTTTTACAGATATGTGCAAACAGCATAATATAATAATGAAATAAGGTAAAGTTTGGGCAGAAACTATCCGAATTAATGTGGTGGAAAGTATTGCATATTACAGTTAAAGTACGGTAGTGCGGATGTAAATGTAAACAATGGTACTGTAAATAGATAAACAGTCCGCAGTGCAAATGAAATGTAAGTAGTGCAAAAAGGTAAGTAGTGCAAAAGATGCAGATGTAAACAGTCGTTACTATAGTAACAGTCAGCAGTGCAGATGAACATTATAATATTGCAGATAACAAAATGGAGGCAGGTGTGAGGAGGGAGAGGAGAGTCTGTCAGTATATGAGGGGAGTGGGATCAATGAGGATTAGAGTTCAATAAAGAGACAGCTCTGGGGAAAAAACTGTTCTTTAGTCTGCTGGTCCTGGTCCGGAGGACCCTGAAACGCCTGCCGGAGGGCAGGAGAGAAAACAGTCTGTGGGCTGGGTGAGAGGAGTCCTTCAGGATGCTGCGAGCTCGATGCAGACAGCGTTTCCTCTGGATGTGCTCGATGGCGGGCAGTGGAGTCCCGGTGATGCGCTGGGCGGTTTTCACCACCCGCTGCAGTGCCTTGCGCTCTGCAACAGAACAGCTCCCATACCACAACTGTTGCAAGTTTGTCAGGATGCTTTCTATGCACAGCGATAGAAGGTTCACCAGGATAGTTAGGGAAAGCTGATTCTTCCTCAGCGTCCTCAGGAAGAGAGGCGCTGGTGAGCCTTCTTGACCAGGCAGGAGGTGTTGGTTGACCAGGACATGTCCGCCGAGAGTGGATCCCCAGAAACTTGAAACTGGAGACACGCTAACAGCATTCCATCGATGTGGATGGTGTGTGCGTGCCTCTTGGCTCCTTTCTGAAGTCCACCGATGAGCTCCTTGGTTTGGTGGTGTTGAGGAGCTGGTTATTTTCAGTGCACCATGTGGCCAGGTGCTGGATCTCTTCCTGTAGGCAGTCTCATCGTTGTTGCTGATGAGACCAACCCGTAGTGTCGTCCGAAACTTGATGATGGATTAGATTCGTACACAGGCTTGCAGGGAGGTGAAGAGGGAGTAGAGAACGGGCTCAGCACACAGCCCTGTGGTTCACCAGTGTTGAGTGTGATGGACGTGGAGCAGTTGGAGCCTGATCGAACATTCTGGGGTCTGTTGGTAAGAAAGTCCAAAATCCAATTGCACGTGGAGGTGTTGATCCAGGTCTCCAAGTTTGGCTATAACTTAGCCGGGATGACAGTGTTGAATGCTGAGCTGAAGTCAACAAACAGTATTCGTGCAAAGTGTTCTTATTGTCCCGATGTGTGAGCACGAGTGCAGTGCCATGGAACCGCATCCTCTGTGCTCCTATTGGTACGGTAGGCGAACTGTGTGAGTCCAATGTTGATGGTAGCGAGTCTTTAGGTGTGCCAGGACCAGCCGCTCAAAGCACTTCATTACGATGGGTGTGAGTGCTACGGGCGGTAGTCGTTAAGGCACATCGGGCTGGGTGTTTGGCACGGCACAATGGACGTGCATTTAAAGCATGTTGGTACAGCAGCTTGTGCAAGAGACAGGTTGAAGATGTCTGTAAAAACTCCAGCGAGCTGCTGCACATGCCCTGAGTACGCGTCCAGGGAGTTATCCGGTCCAGCAGCCTTGTGCGTGCTGATCTGCTCAGTGCCTTGCAGACATTGTGGAGGAGAGTGTGATGGGGGGGTGGTCAGCTGAGGGTTTGAGCTTGGTGGCATACACGTTCCACCATTACACGTTCCTTCCCGAGGCTATTTTGCAGCCACATTGGGCTTGCTGCCGGTGCTCAGCGCCACCCATGGCGATTGTGATTGGTTTCAAGAAATTACGATAAACCAGAGAATGTTTTTCTCCCATCCGGGAACGCTGTGTGGGCTAGCCAGACCCACTCCGCAGTGCTGTGGAGGACGGTTTGGCAAAGCAAGACTACCCATAAACCTTCCCTACAGAATGCAAGATGAAATGATGCACAATACACTAGAGAGCTGGTGTAATGCTCCTGCTAAAGACACACTTACCTCAAACTCACTTTGCAGAATTTGGCATTACATGTTGCTCTTTTAATTTTGGACCAGCTTCACTCTCTCCTTTTCCTCTTTTGAGCTTTTTGGAAGCATAGAAGTGTCAGCGCTGTGGTCAAAGCTTGTTTATTATTTTTGTTACATTTTCAAAACACAAGAGAGGCATACATCGATTATGTGAATTGATGACATGTTTCTGCTTGCATCTGGGTTTTTTTTATATTTATTTTGTAGTGCAATAGTTTACTAAAAATAATTAAACTAGCTGACATGCCTTCAAATTGATATCGTACAGTCTGACACAGATTGCAACACTTTATTAGACCCATCTCACACAGTGTGACATGTGGTAAACTTGTAGGATTATTATTACACCTATCGTCTAAATGCGCCTTTACCCAGCTGTGCTCAGTCAGTGAACTTGTCTTGGACTTGACTTACTGTGCTCGACTACATCCCTGTATGTAAGACATGAAGTTTGAGGCCTCTTTCTGAGCAACTGGCTACTGAAGTGTCTCCAGGGTTCCCCTTGTGCCCTACTTGAGTCATCCAGATGGCAAAGACATGTTAAAAATGTATTACTTACCCAAAGAAGCATGGCTAGAAAGACATTTCAAGCTGCATATTTCAATTATCCACGCATCATCTAGCAGGTGATCTCTGGGAAGTGTCATCCTCCATATTACTATATGCTACAAGGCTGCACTGCTGGAATTTAATTAAATCTTGGTATATAATTCTTAATCTGGTATTTAATTCAATAACATCAACACGATTAGCATCATTTTAATAACAGATCTCAGTCTGTGCTAAAACTTCCAATAAATTCCAGAGAAAATATTATTTCCTAACTGAAACTGGCAGCTAATGGTCTGCTGTACCAGCAGAGTCACAGTGTGAATTGGTTAAAGACAGCATTAGTATTGACCCAACTAAGGCCTGTGACTGAGTAATGTGCTGAGAGCTGAAGGGATCTGGCTGACTGTGTGGTAGACAGAATCAAATTAAGTTAACGTGACTTCTGCTCCACTTTTAAAATCAGCAGCTAACAGGGTTTATACTCAAGAGCAGTTTAACTTTTTGATAAATCACAGCAAACAATTGGGGGGAAAAGCCGGAGGCATTTCAAGCCAAAGCAGAGAGTTGCTCTCTCAGATGAAATCCCCATTTCCAACTTTGTAGTTAGATTAGCCTACTGTGTTTCATTTTAAGTGTTTCATGTGAAATTCTGAGAGGATTTTCTCCACTGTCAACGGGTATGAGATTGGAGAGGAGGAATGATCTACGTTCTACAGTGGGGCTTTACCTTATTATTCCATCTATAATACCAACTAATTGGAGCTGTCAAGCTGTTGATAATCTGTTTTTGAGTGTGTCATTCAAAAAGGCACCGCACAACCTCAACATTTCTGAGAGAGAGAGAGAGAGAGAGAGAGAGAGAGAGAGAGAGAGAGAGAGTGTGTGTGTCTGTGTGTGTTGAGGGAGAAAAAATGAAAACAAAATCATGCAGCTTTTTGAGTGAAAAGGACAAACCCAACAGTAGTTTGTCTGACAGAAAATGTAATGAAATAGATTGGTAATTCTCCTATGCTTTTTCTTACTGTCTTTGAACACTTTAGAAGGCTTCAATTTCTCTGCATAAGAAAAAGAGTTATGATGACAGCCTTGGGCTCTAAGGCCCTCGCACTAGAATATTTGTGTGATGTTGTCAATGTCTATCTTCAAGTCATGTACTTCATGACACTGTACTAACTTTTTTTTCAATCCATCCATCCATCTGCCCATGTTTATCTGTCAACCCAAAGTGAAACCTTCCACCTTCAGGTGTTTACTCTCTGGCTCGGTGCAATAAAATATTATCCATTATCTGTCCTTTTCGCCTCACAATGGCTGCCTCCCCACTGCACGTCTCTATCTCTCACACACAAACAGTTTCTTTCTTTCTTTCTTTATTTCTTTCTTTCTCTCTCTCACTGCCTTCTCTCTTATTTCTTCTTCAGTTTCCTCCCTCGTTGTCAGCCTCCTTGTTTTCTCGCAGCTGCCTCATTGTGATGGGAAGGAACTGTGAAAACCTGAAGGAGGATAGAGTTTTGACTGAAGCCTAGTAACACATACACACACACACACACACACACACACACAC
>NC_045749.1:8811118-8817593 GCF_008692095.1 Etheostoma spectabile | reverse complement strand
ACACACACACACACACACACACACACACACATCAAAGCTCCCGTCACTCTCTGCCTACCGACAATCACTGGGCAGCCTAGGAAAAAGAGAGAGAAAGAGAGAGGTAGAAAGACAATGTGAAGGAGTAAGCGATTGGAGACAGAATGTAAAAAAGACAGATCACTGTTGAAATGCTCTTAGTTTGTCTGGGCATCACTATGTGCATACTCATATGTGCTTCACAAAGCTGTTGTGGAAATGTGTGTGTTAATATGCAGAGTCCTATGTTTATTTCCTCTTTAGGCACAGCCAGCATCCACTCAGCCCAGCATGTGGCATCTGAAACCTGCCTGCAAGCACACTATAACAAGACAAGGCCCCCTGTGTGTGAGTGTGTATTTGTGTGTGTGTGTGTGTGTGTGTGTGTGTGATAGAGAGAATGTCTGTCCATCTGGGCTGCAAATGTGCATTTCTACCATTTCTATTGTTCCATTACCGTATGTTGGTTCTAGAGTGCAGCAGTTAGCATTAACACTGATACAGGTCAGACTGAGAGAATGGGGTTTCCTGCTTTTCACGAGGAAAGACCTCTCTCTGTCTTTGTCTCTCTATCTTTCTGTGCCCCTGTCTCAGACGCTCACCTTCTCTGTCTGGGTCATCCAGTGATACTTTATCATCTGTTTCCTTCCAAAACATTCATCAGCTTATGTGTCTGCAACAGCATATGGCAGCATGAGACAAAGCTTAAAACTAAACAAATGAGCTATGTTTGTACAAAATGTGGTCTGAAATACTTTATTACTATGGTCAACTGTTCGTTTTCTAAAAATAGATTTAAAACTGCACATTTTAATTTAATGCGTTGGAATCTAAACCAGGGTCGGTTGTTGCAGAACAGCCACTGTTTGCATGTTCTTGACAGCAAAAACCTCTTCCCACTTTTGTAACGGCTACAGTAAGTTTAGCAAACACTGTCTTAGTGTGTTTATATCAGTTTACAGATGCTCTTTGGGGAAGCATAACAGTGTCTTAATGGGAAATATTACAGTTATAAGCACAGAGTCATCACCAGACTGCATCTATATCCTGTTTTTAAATTGAAAAAATTATTTTCCCAGCTTAGGCCAACATGGGCTTAAACGGACAATAATATGAACTCCTTTTTTTCTGTGTTAGCTTAAAAATGGATTAAAATGACTGGCAGCATGGCCCTAAAGTAGATAAATATGCCAGACACAGTTGTGTCTGACACATTTTTTTTATCTGGCTGTAGGCTTGTATAGAAGACAAACAGTGAAAGACACGAGGCATCAGGTGTGCATGGAGATTGCCTACTCTGAATTAGTAGCTTATAAACAACACTTTGATTCCAGGGGGTTTGAAAACATCTGGACTGGAGTCTGTGAAATGCTAGTAGCTAGGCACTTCTTTTTCTCTTCCTTTGTGATTGTCTATTCGTGGCTCCTGTGTGCCTGAGCACTCCTGTCCTTGTTTCCATGGAGACCAAAAGAGGTGTGGAAAATCCTGAAGCCCTTCTGTGGTCACTGGCTTTGTCATACGGGCTGCCAGCCGCCACCACTTACCTCCTTATAACCCTTCCCAGCCAGACGCTTTGCAAAGGTACAATGTCCTAAAATTGCCAATTAGACAGAACAGGTGGTTGTCCTAGTTCTAGACCACATCCAGTGCTCTTACTCATATTGTTAAAACGTCTAAAATGTCAAATATTATGCTTTAACTCGTACAAATGAACACATTCACAATTTGTCACTTTCAAACAACTTCAAACATGCTGCCATGAGACCTTAAAGTCACCATGACTATTAGTCCAAATTATCCCAGTAGAAATTCCCACCAGCAGGCACAGTGCTCCTGCTGTACACTCACCCCTCATTTTGATCTGAATTATTCCAGTAACACACCCTTGCCATCCTTCTTGTTGTTTTCATAGACAATGGCATTGGCCCGCTCTATTGTCTGTGTTGTTGTGTCCTGCTTTTCAACACAGAGAGGCTCATTTGTTGATCTCCTAACCAGATTATCTCTTGTCTGATTAACTGCCTGGAACCCCTGCTGCCACTTGTAGTGGAACTGGGTTGGGCAGGGCTTGATGCACACACTCACTGTCCTGGCCTTAGTTGGTTCCAGGTCTTCGATACGTTCCCCTTTTTGCACCTAATGAACTTGAGGACAATGTCAGAGATGGTCAGGATCAACTGAATATGCAAGGAGTTGAAAGGGTGAGTTTCAATGCACGTGGAATTCAATGGTCATGTGATTCTGTTTGAAGACCTACTTATTGTACAACTGCCAACAGTGTTGCTAATGCTAGGCTAACAGGGCTGTGGTTGTGCCACTTAAACTACACTGGTAACCTATTTATCTTCTAGTTGGGTAAACCAAATAAAGGTGAGGTCAATTTATGCAGTCATTTTTGTCACTACCTTAAAGCTAAGCTAATCACTATTGCAATACCTATCTAGTTTTCCAAGATGTGTATTTTTGTTAGATAGTTCTCAATCTTATAAAGTCATAGTCATAGTCATAGTCTCACTTTTTCACTTTCACTTTTTACCATCCTAGCATCATGGTTCTAGAGATGGCACTGTCTGTCTGTTGGTCTATTGGTCTGCCCACCAGTTTTGTCCAGACTGAATATCTCAACAACTATTGGATGGATGCCATTAAGGTTTACGCAGACATTTATGTTTCCCTAAGGATGAATCCTACTGACCTTGATGACCCTCTGACTTTTCATCTTGTGCCAGAGATCACATTTGTTGGTGAAATATCTCAACAACTGTTGGATGGACTGCCATGACAATTTGGTACAGGCATTTGTGTTGCCCTCAATGTGACTTGTAATCACTTTAGTGATCATCTGACTTCATCGAGCACCACCATCAGGTCAACATTTTTATTTGTCCATTATTTTGGTTTATGGCTAGATATTTACCAAACTAATGACAATCCCATTAGCTTCAGCTGTACTTTGGTTAGCTTAAACTCAAAGCGCACAGAGCATAGCCGTAGACTATTAGTCTTTTTTAATACAAAGATGTCTTCAAAGACACTTCACCATCTTCCCTATTGTTTAGTCTGATTAAAGTCCAATTTTTTAAGCCAATTTCCCCATTTTTATGTTATATTAACCATTAAGATATAGACTACCTTTTTCTGACCCATCACCTTTTCATTCTGGCCCCTGGCTGAGTTATCATGACAGGTTGAACTCTAAAGATGAGAAGGTGAGGACACAAAATGAAGGTATTGAGGGAGGCGAGCCACAGTGGGGTTTTGAGACAGAAAGATGTGCATGGCCGGACACATTTTGCCTCCAAGAGCTGAAGCTGGGGTGACAGCCGTCGTGTGGGGACTAGGGACAATGGCTGAGGGAGAATTTAGTATATGTCCGTGTATGGCCTCTGCAGCAATACTCCCAATGCTATACAATCACTCAGGCCGTCCACTGGAGTGACATTTCAGAAAATTTCCACTGATGTCGGACTGGGGCCCCAGCTGTCAAGATGGAGCAGCAGGGAGGGGTTGGGTGGGGTGAAATGAGAGAGAGAGCGAGCGAGAGAGAGAGAGAGAGAGAGAGCAAGACAAGCATTGGATGTTGCTTATCGGACTTACCAAGATCTTGTAGCTTTATAGCTTATGGGGGACAACATTTATGTGTTCTCTCTCTTCCTTTCTTACGCTGTCTCTGTGCGTTATTGCTTTTAGTGATAGAGCAAATGATAGCCTTTCTATGTGATGTTGGCAGACTTATAAGGCATATCTAGCAGAATGTCATTGGTTTTGTGTTCTGAGCAACATAAGATGAGATAAATAATGCTCCAGCCCAGCTCTACATTTATGAAACTGTGTCAGTGCATCTAATAGATAAGTTTCTGGTCAGTGTTTGTGTTTGAGTACTCAAAGTGGTCGTTTCAGCATTTCAAATAAAAAATGGTTTATTGTTTGACGTTTACTTAAGTCTTTCAAGTATTTAGGTCAAAATTTCAAACAATTGTATGTAATATTTTAATAAATAAGAATCTCTCTTTTTTACATATATGCTTGGTAGATGGGATGGGATGGAATTGTTGGGGAACAGTCATCAACTTTGTAATGCAGTTATGAGAGGACTTGACATTTACACCACCTATATCATTCCCAACCCTGTGCCTTGGATCCAAAGCATCCAGTGAGTGTGTATGTGTTTGCATGGTGACCATTGCTAAGGTGTGAGTAAGATGAGGTTATTGGATGTGTGTGACTTAGACTTTGTTTGTATGTGCAGTATGTCTGCTTACACATGTAGATTACAGAGTTTGCGGCTCAGCTCTCACAAACACAATTAGTTGATTCCAAATAAAACTTCAACAAACTCTATCTGTAACCTTTACATGTTCTCCAATTTCCAGATACCATATCAGACGGCATCTTGACCTTTTGGCAACACTAATAGGAGAAATGGGATGAGCTAAGCGTAGTAGTGCGTGCTACATTTCCATCACATAGAGTTGGTTGGACAAACCGGCTGTCTGGATGGCTAGAACCTTTGGCCGACACTTGGTCTCTTCGTTCTTTAAACGTCCTTGCTGTTTCTGTTACTGGCTAGAGGTTACTACTCGAAAACGTAGGCTTCATTCCAGTTGGCTGGCCTTATTTCACTTTCCACCATACGTGTGTATAACTTAATAGGGTACGTGTCCAGGAAGTATCTCTGGTCACAGAGAGCCTTTGGAAATGTTTGAAAACTGGCTGAATGAAATTTGTCTACATTGAACTTGGAGGCCGACTTGTCACATCAAATTCTGTCTTCTGGACTGTTCCCAGAGTGTAGCAGAGCAATGTAATTGATAGCACTGAGAAACAAATAGTAGTGAGTATTTATATGTCACCTTGCTTTGAGGATACTGCTTAAAACATTGAAAGTTGCATTGATCTTATAGTTGGTAATGTGGCTTTTATTTGATTGAGTATTACTTTGACAAGCTAGAAAACGTTTTAAAATATTTATTGCAGCTTAATGACTGATTTAACATGTTCACATACCAGTATCTTGATACATCCCTTGCACAATAAATTTGCCAATTAGCCTTAGGTGCATTGGCACAACATTAAGAGGCATACATTCACTCGCATGTACTGTATAACCAAATACCTGTACTTGATTTAAAGTTGTACAAATGATTATAGTGTGCGCTGTGATACCAGAAACTTGGAGTATAGCAAATATCTCCAGGCTAAAAAAATCCAGACTACATACTTAGGTGGCAGTTGATCTTTCTTCTGTGAAGAATAGCTTATAAGTGTGTGTGTGAAAGTATTTTTCTGTGCTTTGATGTCCAATTCAATTTTATTCATAGTATAATTTCATAACAAGTTATCTCGAGACACTTTACAGATAGAGTAGGTCTAGACCAGTGATTCCCAAAGTGGGGGTCGGGACCCACAGGGGGGTCGCAATCCGTGGTGTGGGTGGTGGGGGTCGCAAGTTGATTTCCAGAAATAAAATAATTTAAAAACGATTAAAAATAGCAAATATTAGCCATGATTTTAGCAAAAGATAAAACTGTTGTGTTATTGTGTTTTGTGTTGTCAATATGCTCGTGTTTGGATACGCTTACACTGCGTGCGCCGTTGCGTGCAATGTTTATATACTTTTATAGTGGGGGGGTCGCAAGTCACTTGCACCATTACTTTGGGGGTTGTGGGCTGAAAGTTTTGGGAACCCCTGGTCTAGACCACACTCTATAATTTACAAGGACCCAACAGTTCTAGTAGTTCCCTCCAGAGCAAGCAACAGTGTGACAGTGGCAAGGAAAAACTCTCTTTTAGGAAGAAACCTGGGACAGACCCGGGCTCTTGGTTGGTGGTGTCTGACAGGGCCGGTTGGGGTTGAACTGAATAGTGGCAAGAACAGTCACAGTAAAAGATAATGGAACAGTGACTAAAAATAGTAGTTTGTAATAGTTCATGGCATAGCAGGGCACTGCACGGCATTACAAGGTACAGCAGGACGTAGCAGGGTACCGCAGAGCGTAGCAGGATGTAACAGGGCATCGCAGGACATGTAGCAGGTCCACGGCGACAGCTGCAACCATGATTTTGGAGCCTTCCTGATCCAAGGGAACATGCTGTGGGAAAAAGAACATAAGGACTCCGGGGAATGACTCCCCAGTGCAAGGTTAGCAACATTTCTGGGACATGGAAAGATAAAGGAGAGAAGAGCTCAGTGTGTCAAAGGAAGTCCCCCCGGCAGTCTAAAACTATTAGAGCATAACGAGGAGAGACAGGGTAAAGACTAAACAGAGGAGCCTGGTCAGGCTATACTGCCCTGTGTCTCTTTAGTTTGATTGTATTATTGATCATATAGTAAATTTATCTGACGACTGTGAAGAGAAGCAGAAAAGTGAAGGGGTTCCGTGTCTGCATCTATACACTCTCCCCCGCCGGTCGGGGCGAACGCTGCAACTCCTCACTCCCTAACTATAAGCTTTAT